>NW_004949144.1:2721513-2742624 GCF_000317375.1 Microtus ochrogaster
ATAAGCTTTGGCATGTGCCTGCCAATACCCTTAGAAGAAAATTTCATATTTCCAGACAGATAGCCAGAGAAATAGTTAAAGCCTGCTCTTCATGTGTGACCTTTTTGCACCCCCCAATGTTGGGGTCAATCTTAGAGGGCTGCAACCTAACACATTGTGGCAAATGGATGTTACCCATGTGCCTGAATTTGGCAAATTAAAATATTTGCATGTATCAGTGGATACCTTCTCTGGCATTATTCATGCCACACCCCTAGCAGGAGAAAAGGTAACTCATGTAAAAACACATTGCCTTGAGGCCTGGGCTGCCTGGGGAAAACCCCTATGCTTTAAGACAGACAATGGCCTGGCATATACCTCCCATGGATTTCATGCCTTTTGTGCACAGCCCCAGGTGACCCACATTACGGGTCTTCCATACAATCCACAAGGACAAGGTATTGTGGAGAGAGCCAACAGAAATATTAAAGAAATTCTGCAAAAACAAAGAGGGGGAATAGCTGAATCCACTTCCCCCAGGGAAAGAATCTCCCTTGCTCTCTTCACACTTAATTTTTTAAACCTGAATGAGTAGGGTACTGCAGCAGCTGAAAAGCATGCAGCAGGCCCTATGGAACAAAAGGAATATGTGATGTGGAAAGATATATTGGATAACAAATGGTATGGACCGGATCTTGTGGTGGCAAGATCCAGGGGAGCTGTATGTGTTTTTCCACAGGGCCAAGAGGCTCCGCTTTGGGTTCCGAGCCGGCTGACACGCACGATCGAGGAAGTTCCTAAGGATGAGGCTGAGTCTCTGGAAGAAGATCCTGCTCACATCCCTGATGATGTGGATCCAGGGGAAGGTGGAGCACAGATGGGAAATCCTGTCAGCCTTCCCAAAGGTGATGCCTGTTTGGCATGATGCCATGATTTTCCCCAGATTTTTACCACCAATAGAAACCTTGATTTACCATTTTTAATGTATAAGTCTGAAGTGGCCCCTTTAGGAGAAGCACATAACATTACAGAGAAAGGGTCCCTGTGCTTTCAGTTGCGTGGGCATGTTTTTGGCAAGCTGCCTGGGTGGCTGTGTGTTGTGCCTGTGGTTGGTTTGCCGCCTTTGAGCCCAGACCAATAGAGATAAGGCTATATTGGGATAAGGTTATAATCTCTCAGGCATTAGCTACCCTGGAGTGTGGCTCCTCACCCCAGATATGGCTATCGGCACTAAGAGACACTTAGGGCTTCCATCATGCACAGCCTATGCACCCCATGGGATCTGTTGATCCATTGCACTTGGGTAGGTGTGCGGATGTAAGTTCCTGTGACACAGCCTTTGCACCCCCGGGGGTTCCTCGAGTACCCATTGCACAGGGGAAGGTGTGTCCATGGAGAATATCTTCCATCCCCGATCGACCAACACACCATGAGGTGAGGGTCAGATTGGATGACATTAGTCCTGTGCTCAGTGCTCACAAACAATAAGGGGGAACTGCAGGGAGCCAGACAAGAGCACCATTACAAGATGGCGCTGACATCCTGTCTTGTTGGAAATAAACAACTCCTTATTTGGCTATGCCTCTGGGAGCTGCGTGTCCCCCTCTTCCCACATGCGTGGTGGATAAGGGTTCTTGGGCCTATCCCGATGCAGTCTGGTGTCAGCTGATGGTGGCAGCCAATCACAGGGCGACCGGTGTGCCAATTCCCTATATAAGCAGCTGTCTTAGTGCTCTCGGGGCCCTCTCGCTTCATGCTCCTTCGACCAAGGGCACTCCAATTAAAGCATGATCTGAGAAGAATCCTCGTGTGGTGGTTGTTCTTTCTTGCTGGTCAAGAAGTCCGCCGCAAGAATGTTGTTAAAGTATGTAATTAAAAGAGATAAAATGCATAAGAGATTTAAAATGGTAAAAAATGTCTCAGAATTCTTTCCCTATCTATGCCATTGTTAAATAAATATTTCAACAGCTCAGGAAACCTATACCAAAAGGTTTAACCAGAATACCCATGTGGTGGAGTCTAGAGACTGCTTACCAGCAGGTTGCCAAATGGAGATAATTATTCTTATATAACCTAAATATATTCTAAAACACCTGTAACCTTTACTTGCTTCCTCTATGATCAACTAGATCTTGCAGTTTACATTGAGCAGAAACTTATGAAGGTTGTTTTTATTGGCTTTGAAAAAACATGATCCGTATTCAAGAGCATTTAACTTTTATGCAATGTGGGGATTTTCTTTTTTGTATCATAGTTAAGGACCCATGGCACCCCTGATGAGAAGTAGTCATTGGTAATCTTTACTATAGCATCTAACATAACCATCCACTGATTATAGCAAATTTTACAAGAAGATGTGGTAGCATTTAGGAAAGTTAGATTCTCAGGTTTGGGCTGTAAAAAAAGTTTTAACTAAATGAGAGAAAGCCTGGCTATTAGGGTGAAAGAATTCATGCACACAAGATAGAATCTATGGAGCATCTGAGCATAATAGTATAAATGTGGTATATAAAGTAAATATGTGTTCGGGGTGTGAGAGAGATGCAGGCCTGTGAGAGACATGGCTCTAGTAATCTCACAGGCTTGGTTATTTCTGTTCGAGGTAATGAAATTGTCTGCTTAGTACTTTTGGCAGTGGACATTTTCTATGACTGTAGAAATATGATAGAACTTTAGCAGGTCCATAATTTGGTCCAAATTATTGACCTTCTGTTTGTTGTTAGTTCATGTTTATTCCAGATAACTGTATGTGATAAGAGAATATGGAAGGTACTTTTGGAATCCTTATTAAGGTTTAGGGACTGTCTCTTTACTAATTGAGAGGCACAAGTAAAAGTCATAAGTTTGGCCAGCTGGCTTGTAGTTCATGATAGAAGGGTCTGCTGAAACTTACTAGAGAGTTTAATAAGCAGTACAATAAGGGGCTCATGTGAGGTTTCAAGGGCTGCCTCACATAGGTGCTGAGAAAAAAGGGGAGAAAGAAGGGTTCTTAGAGCATAAGAGACCAGATAACACATATGGCAGGCAACAACAATCTATAACACCCTATTCTGATGTGGAAGTCACCTCTTTGTGCTGTGATTACCATTAATGAATAAAGAAAACTGCTTTGGCCTATTGATAGGGCAGAACTTAGGTAGGTGG
Organism: Microtus ochrogaster; assembly: GCF_000317375.1. Lineage (NCBI taxonomy): Eukaryota > Metazoa > Chordata > Mammalia > Rodentia > Cricetidae > Microtus > Microtus ochrogaster. The sequence continues at coordinate 2,724,637 of NW_004949144.1, forward strand.
GGAAGACAGAACTTGATGCTGGGAGAAAGGAGGGTCAGGAGAGATGCTATGGAGCCTCTGGAGACAGATGCTGGAAATTTTACCCGGTAAGCCACTGCCACATGATGATATGAAGATTATTAGTAATGGGTTAAATTAAGATGTAAGCGTTAGCCAATAAGAAACTAGCAGTGATTTAATGAATAGAGTTTCTATGTGATTATTTCATGTGTAAGCTAGCCAGATGGCCAAAAAGAACAAGCAGGTCACCACAACAGATTGGTACTCATGTGACCAACTAAGTCCACATAAAACCTGAGAGGGCTTGAAAAGGAATGTTAGACACAAAAATACAGAGTTTAGCACATCTTCTTGCTGTTTGCTAGTGGCTTGCCACAGCTCCTTTAACAGAGACTTTTCTGACTTAGCTCAGCAGAAAGAAAAATGGCTGTTTTGAAATGGTGGCTTTCTGGGTTAAGCTGCCAGCATGACCTCTGGTTCTATCTGTAGCAAGGAGCTGTGAGGCTGCCTCCCTGCCACCCCAGCTCCCAGCCATCTGCTAGCTTTACCTGAAATAATTACATGGAAACTGTATTCTTTTAAATATTGCTTGGCCTATTAGTTTTAACCTCTTATTGGCTAGCTCTTACATATTGATCTAACCCATTTCTGATATTCTGTGTAGCCCCATGAGGTGGCTTACCAGGGAGATCTTAACCTGTGTCTGTGTCTAGTGGGAGAATCATGGCGATATCCTGACTCAGCCTCTTTCTCCCAGCATTCTATTCTTTCTACTCCACCTACCTAATTTTCTTTCCAATCAGGGCCAAGGCAGTCTCTTTATTTAACCAATAAAATTAACACAAAACAAAAGACTCTCCCCCATCATTTCCCCTTTTTCTGTTTAAACAAAAAAGAAAGGCTTTCACTTTTACATAGTAAAATCATATATAACAAAACAGTTATCAAGCAAGAATTACAGTTACAATATGTATATCTATTTTATCTTGTATCATAACTAAGGAAAACAATAACTATAACTAACTATTCTTCAACTCCATCAAAGACTCCAGAAGGATATAATATTTCCTAAGCAAACAAGGAAATTCAAAACTCTAGAAATGACAGAGACATCTCGCTGCCTGGACAGACCCAAAGTTCCTCTGTACCGTTGGGGCATCCATCTTTGGCCTTCAGGCCCATAGTATCCAGCAGACATTTTTATGAAGCAGGAAATTTTAAAGACAGTTCAGTCACTATCTGCTGTGTCCTGTAGAATGTCTCACAGACTCTTTCATGTGTCAGGAACCCCGAAAAACCATCTCACATTTAGGCATGTTTAGCAGTCCTCTTTTTGAAGGTTCTTTGTGTCCAGTTCATGCAACAGTCCAGGCAAGAGCAGTTTCTTGCCCAAATGGCTAACGAACTCCATAAGGAGCCCCTTTGATGTCCATCTTCCTTTTGAAGTAGATTGGTACTTCCAGGAGCAGATGTGTCTTATTGTCATGGAAAGCCCTAAATTATTAAAATATTTTAAATGCCATATTTTTTTTTGGTTTTTCGAGACAGGGTTTCTCTGTGCTTTTGGAGCCTGTCCTGGAACTACCTCTTGTAGACCAGGCTGGTCTCGAACTTACAAAGATCCACCTGCCTCTTCCTCCCAAGTGCTGGGATTAAAGATGTGCGCCACCACCGCCCGGCTTTTTAAATGCCATATTCTGCAGTCTTTGAGAGATATGAAGAATGCCTATCTAACTGAAATATATCTTTATATATCTAGAAAATTTAACTAACATGACTACAAGGTTGACTATTATTGTTGATTATCCATTAACAGTCTATATTTCCTAATCATACATTACATTTTAAATGAACTACACAATCACAATACCTTAATCAAGATCAGAAATACATATATATATAACAAAATTGACCTTAAAATCCATACCAATGCAAATTATTTATATCTATATCATATCCCCCTTTAAGTGTAAAAGAACATTTATAAATAATATTTGGGAACATGGGCGTAGTTATTTTTCTCCAAACTGCTTTCTGCTGAATAGGGGCGCTGTTAATCAAAGTTTAGGGTGTAACCTGTGTGCCAGGTTCATCTCAGTGGGCAGTTGATGGAAGCAATTTTTTGAGGGTGTTCACAGCAACCTTTCAGGAAGGCATGGTCTATTATACCATATTGGGATAAAAGCAATCCACAGGGTCTCATCCTCTGTGAAAACAAAAGAAGACCCTCTCCAAAGCATCACATCCTTAGACCCAAATTCTGAAATCATACCCTCATGATATCCATTCTGGTTCCATTTGGCAGCCCATATAATGAAATGTCTCTCTGTACTTAGATCCTTCATAGTCAAAAATTTTAAAGAAAACACAATTTCCATAATCCAGACTCTCTGTGAATTTTCCATTTTTATGTGGCTTATTTTTCTTTATTTCTTTTAATTTATAGGGTGCCACTCTGTTGTAATATGAGCAGCAGGCTGCGTCCCACCACCAGGCTAGCCTTACCAAAAATAATTACATGGAAACTGTATTCTTTTAAACATTGCTTGGCCCATTGGTTTTAACCTCTTATTGGCTAGCTCTTACATATTGATCTAACCCATTTCTGATATTCTGTGTAGCCCCATGAGGTGGCTTACCAGGGAGATCTTAACCTATGTCTGTGTCTGGTGGGAGAATCATGGCGACTGCCTGACTTGGCTTCTTTCTCCCAGCATTCTGTTCTGTCTACTCCACCTACCTAATATTCTGTCCTATCAGGGCCAAGGCAGTCTCTTTATTTAACCAATGAAATTAACACAAAACAGAAGACTCTCCCCCATCATCTATCAGGAGAAGGAACATTTGGATGGGGTTTGTGAGTAGTGTGCTTCAATTTGCTTGATCACAACATGGACCAGCTTTATGCCTGGAACCAAAGTAGTATATGTGGCTCAGAGGTGCAAGCTGTTTTGCCATGCTGGACTGTGTTGATCAAGAAGGGAGTACCATAAAAACCATAGTAATACACAGCTCATTTTTTAGCCTGGGCTGGCAAGCAGGAAGTACTGTATATGCCATACTACTGACACAGCTTAAACTTAAGAAACACTTCCCATTTAAAAAAAAGTGTTCTTGGACAGTAAATAATCATAGTTATGCAATAAAGCCAAATCCAGATGAGTCAAAGTGTTAGATAAATACACATAGGCTTGGAAGAGAGAAAAAAAAGAGTATAGAGAGTTTAAAAAGGAGTAAAAAAGGCTTTAAAGAGAGAGAGTACAGAGAGTCAAAGATTAAAAGAAGTAAAGAAAAATAAGCCAGTAAAAATGGAAAATTCACAGAGAGTCTGGATTATGCACATTATTGTGTTTTCTTTGAATTTTTTGACTGTGAAGGAGCTAAGTACAGAGAGACATTTCATTGTATGGGCTCTCAAGCTGAACAAGCACATATATTATAAAGGTATCATAACTTACACATTTGAATCTAAGAATATGTTGCTTTGGAAAAGAGGTTCTTCTCTTGTTTTCACAGAAGATGAGAACCTGTGTATTGCTTCCAGACCAATATGGTTTCATGGAACAAGACTGCCTGAAAGGTGACTGTGAACACCCCCACAAAGAAAATACATTGCCCAACTGCTGACAGAGATGACACTATACACCATGAAACACCTGATAAAAAAGAGTCCCCAAACATCAGAAAGCAGTATGGATAGAATGAGGCTTATATTTCCAAATATCACTTATAATTGTTTGTTTATATTTAAAGGGTGATATGATATAGATATGAATGCTTTGCATTAATATGGATCTTGGTTTCTTGATACAAATTAAGGGCAATTTTTATGTGTATTTGTATGTATATTTCTGTATGAATATTTGTATGTTTATATGTGTATATATTTACATGTGTATATAAATATATGTATGAATATTTGCATGTATATTTGTATATATTTCTGTATGAAATTTGTATGTATATTTCTGCTCTTTATTAAGATATTGTGATTGTGTAGTTTATTTAAAACTGTAATGTATAATTAAGAAATATAGGTTAATAGATAGTCATCTAAAAATAGTCAAGATTTTAGTCATGTTAGTTACATTTTTTAGACATAAAAATATAGTCCCTGTTCTAACTACTGCTTACAAATTACCACACAGAGACTTAAAATTATTTATAAATGCTCAGGCTTACTATGAGCTAACTCTTACACTTAAATTAACCCATATTTCTATTTATGCTTTGTCAAAATCTCAAAGTATTAGGTATTCTTCAAATCTTTCAGAGAACTTCAGAATTTGGCATTTAAAATGCTTTAAGCAGTTAGGACTTTTCATGATGGTGAGACACATCTGCTCCTGGCAGTACCAATCTACTTAAGAGGATGATGGGCATTGAAAAGGCTCTTTATGGAGTTGGTTAGCCATTTGGGCAAGAAACTGCTCTAGCCTGGACTGCTTCAGTGGACATGCAGGACCCACGGAGAAATGACTGCTGAACTTGCCTTAAGTTGAGAAGTCCCTTCAGAGTTCTGGCTTCAGGAAAGAGTCTGCTAGAAATTGTGCAGGACACAGAAAATTTTGACAGACATACTGCCAGTAGAGGTAGGACTGTCATAAAATTTCCTGCTTTGTAGAAAAGTCTGTTGGATATTATGGGCCTGTATGATGTATGCCCCAATGGTACAGAAAACTTTGGGTGACTGTCCAGATATTGAGAAGTCTCTGTCAATTCTAGAGTTTTGGAAATTGCTTACAATGTACTTTTAGTTTACTTAGGTAATATCATATCCTTTTGGAGTCTTTGATGGAGTTGAAGAATATATAGTTATAGTTTTCCTTAGTTCTGATAAAAGATAAGGTAGATATAAATATTGTAACTGTAATTCTTAATTGATACCATTTTTATATGTAATTTTACTATGTTAAAGTTAAAGCCTTTCTTTCTGTTTAAACAGAAAAAGGGAGGTGATGTGGGAGTCCCCTCTGTGTGCTGTGATTACCTTTAATGAATAAAGAAACTGCCTTGGCCTCAACAGGTAACTTAGGTAGGTGGGGAAAATGTAACTGAATCCTGGGAGAAAAGAGGGCAGGAAAGATGCTATGGTCCCACTGGAGACAGATGCTGGAAATATTACCGGTTAAGCCACTGCCATGTGGCAATGCATAGAATAATAGAAATGGGTTAAATTTAGATGTAAGAATTAGCCAATAAAAAGCTAGAGCTAATGTATCAAGTAGTAATTTAATTAGTACAGTTTCTTTGTGATTATTTCAGATGTAAGCTAATCAGGCAGCTGGAAAGAACTAGTAGCCTCCTCCTACACTCTTCTGACATGCAGGCATATATGTAGACAGAACACTCATATACGTAAATGAATAAATTTTAAACCAAACAAAAAATTAATATGAAAATAGTAGGCATTTAAAAATAAATACTAAGATAAACCCTATGTGGTGATACATAACTATAATTCCAGCATCTGAGAATTAAAGAGAAACCATATTACAAAATAAAGATTATAGAAAGGAATGGTATAAGAGATTAGTAGGGTATGCTTGCCAAACATGTGTGAGTAGATTCAGCATATATATACAAGTCTGTAGCATGAGGGTCAGGCTTGTTGGGGTTTCTGTCCTGCTCAGTCCCCCCAGCCATTTAGTCCCAGAGAAAAATCACACAGAGATTCCACATTAGATATAAACTGATTGGCCAGTTAGCTCAGACTTTGTATTAGCTCTTATAACTATATTAACCCATTATTTTAGTATATGTTAGCCACATGGCTCAATACCTTTTTCAGTGGGGTAGGTCACATCCTGCTTCTTTGGTGATCTGGGAAGAACTAGGGGGAAGAGCTTCCTTCTTCCCAGAATACTCCCACTCTCATTTCTCTGCCTCTTCTTCCTGTCTGGTTTTCCTGCCTGTACTTTCTTCCTGGCTATCAGCCAATCAGCATTTATTTAAAATATAATTGATAGAATATAGAATTGTCTCACACCATTTTCCCTTCTTTTATTTTTTTAAGAAAACAAGAACATCCATAGTCGATTTTTGGGAATGTGGACATAGTTTTCAAGGCTACTTCCAGCTGGTTGAGGGCACTGATAATCTTATGGGGACCTAAAGAAAATTTAGAGTTATGACCAAGTCCTGACTGGAATATCCTGTGAGTCTTGATCATCTTAGGCAGCAGTCTTGAATCTGTTCTGGTTGTAGAACTCTGACATCTGGGCCACCTGATCCTACTGGAGATTTCTCAGATTTGTCTTCCTTTATCAAACATGATTTTTCTTAACTCAGAATGAATCCATGGCCTCTCATTTCCTGTGGAAACAAAATCAAATCCTCTTCTCCAAAGTAACACACCTTTTGACTTCAGTGTTGTAGTAAAGGTATTTTCAAAATACATATCTTGGATTAGTTCAGGAGCATTTGCAAACAAATGTATTTTAGCAACTGTTGCTCCTTCCTCAGCATTCAAACAATTTAAAGAGAGCATAATAACATACAGTATGCAGATTCTCTGTGTGTTTTCCATCTTTATGCGGCTTTATTTTAAACTCTATTTTTTTTATTTTTAATTTTTGGGTTTTTGAGACATGGTTTCTGTGTATCTTTGTCCTGGAACTCAGTCTGTAAACTGGACTGTCCTTGAACTTACAGAGATCCACCTGCCTATGCCACCCAAGTGCTGGGATAAAAGGTGTGTGCCACCAAACCTTGAACTCACAAGAATCTGTCTACCTCTGCCTCCCAGGCATTGGGATTAAAGGCACAAATCAAAAGACAATGTTAACTAAACTGATGTTTGTGACCCATAATCTTGTTCTTGTGGGGACTTATCAGTGCAGTGCAGTGAAAGATCAAACAAAAACTTAAGTATTTTGTACTTAGAACTCAATAATATGTTAACATTAGAAGTCAAATGTTTATGATGCTTCAGTGTCAAATAAAAATACATTAAAATGGCACTCTTAAATATGGAATTTTTAAAAATTAAATAGATAAAGTAAAATGGCATTACTTGTAATAGTTATTGATCACTTGTAATTAAAAAATTGTACTGAGAATATTCCAAAAACATTTTGAGAGTATTCATAATGAACTCAATTATAGTTTGTATGGTATTGATTTTAATCCCATCTAGATTTCCCTTTATGTTTGTCATTCAATTTTGTAAAATATGTTGAATGTTCCAGAAAATATTCAAAGGAATAACAAATTATCTTTCCTGGGATTATTGAAATATTTACATGGTTTCACTTGCCCTTCAATTCTTAAAGTGCCAGGCCTTCAAAAGAGGAAGTAATGACAAATGTTTATAATTGGACATAAAGTAGAGGTCACTAATATTGTTTTTGTACTTTAGCTTTCAGATACGTGTACCAACTTCTACCTGAACACCTATTTAACTTAAAATCATCTATGGTCTCCCAAGCACCTCTAAGGGTTGTACTCTAAGATAGTTTTTATCCTTGATGTTATCACACAATACAAATTGATTTTGTATACTGGTATTAGCAGTTCAAAAATGGAGACTCACCATGGGTAACATGTAATAGATTTCTAACAAATGCTTTGACACTTTCCCTACCTTAGATTAAAGAAAAATGGACATTGAGTAGTGTAAAGTACGACTGTTGAACTTGTTACAAATCCAATATTCTCTTGAGTAGCTGAAGTCATTGGCAATTATATAGTCATACAGTGTACCTATAAGGCCACCTCCAAAAACACGTTCCCTAAAAAAAAAAAACAAAAAAAACAAAAAAAAACTAAATTTCTACAAAGTCAGCACTTCTGCAATGAAATTTTACCCACCTCCATTGCTTATTTCCAGAATAAATAAGAGAAAAGCAGAGTCCATGAGGAATCAATATTGGTTTTCATCTAGTGTCTTTTACATCCCATGATTCAACTTGAACACTACACCATTGCCAGTGATCCATATTGAACCATGTAATGTGTATCTAAGGCATTTGACAGCTGCCTGCTGCCATGTTCAAAGGAATTGCCACCCTGGCTTGCCTCACTGTGGCTGATGTTAAATTCTACCTTGAAGTATTTTACACATGTATACTAATGCTGAAATCTCCCTTCATAGTAAATTGCTAACAGGGATTTAATGATGGAAATGACTGGGCATATGTTTTGTCATTTCAGTAAAGTGGCTCCATTCAAAATGGCTATCAATGCTCATGTCTAAGAGCTGTCTTAGTACAGACTTTCTAGGAGGTTCCTAATGTGCCAGGAGTCTCTGTATGTGAGAACAGGTACAACTGTGTAAACAGTTGCCTGGCAAGTCCTGCCCCAGCCATTCTGCAATGGCTTTCTGAAATTTTAGAACCCTCGCAGCCCATCTACAGTTCTGTAGACATGCCACAAGGTCATTTCTCAGGAGAAAGTGTTTTACATTGATGATGGAGCAAAAAAGATTATCCCCTGATGGCATCAAAATGTTAAAGATTTTGAGTCAAATCACACAAGGTAAATGCTTTGAAGATGATGAATAATAAATAGGAGAGCAAGTAGTTGGAAGTATTCCTGCCTTTACCTTCCACTCCCTGTTCCAGCGACTGCTTACAAACTACCACACAGAGACTTTAAATTATTTATAAATGCTCAGGCTTACTATGGGCTAACTCTTACACTTAAATTAACCTATATTTCTATTTATGGTTTGTCAAAATCTCATAGCTTGCTACCTCATTTTTTACACATCCTGCTTGCTGGGGGCTGGCTGGCATCTTTGGAGACTTCCCTGACTCTGCCATTCTTCCTCCTATCATTATCTTTGTGTCGCTCTGTTTTGCCCAAACTCTTCTTGTCCTGCTATCTCTCAATCAATTTCTTATTAACAATAAATATAATTCAAAGCATTGAGCATCCAATGGTGTAAATCTGTAAGACTGTAGAGCTTGCTAGGGATTGGCTCTTGCATTTAACCACATACCCTGCCTCAGAGAAAACCTCAAGACCACCGGCTTATGTTTCTTGCTTTCCAGAACAATTGGTAGAACATGACACTGACTTTTATTTCTCAAAGCCACAATTCACACATCACAACACAGAAAAGCAGTAGGAAAAAATAATCTGAAAACATACAAATTATTATATTCAGTGTTGTCTGTCCACTTCCAAGGGTGTTGCAATGACTCTCTATACAAGCCAATCCAGTGGGGAGGATACGATGCACATCTCTTGAGGAAATTCTGTCATAAAACATTAAAAGTAAAATCAAGTGTCCCTCTGTTTCAAATGACCCTTCAGTCTCTCTGCCCTACAGCCTCCTTTCTGAAATGCAGCAGGTTGTATTTGATGGTAATCACCTTTGGAACATCATAACACTCTGTTTTCACTCTATGAAATTATATTAATAATCCAAAGTATATTGTTGGCTCCTCAATTTTTCCATGGCTAAAAACACCCCTCATTAAACCTATTCTTTCCATTATTAACAATTACTACATTCACTATGTAATACCTGCCAACTTGGATAAAGACGTCCATGATTATCTTGTATCTAAGTGGATTGTCTGGCCATGTAGATTGACTGTGAGCACAACATGAGAACATGGCTTTAGGAGGTCTCAGGGCTCCAGTCAGAAGCAACAACTTTAGAGATAATACACATTCAATAGAACAAACAACAAACCAATTCTTGATCATTCTTACCAGCTCCTCCAGGCTGTCAAATCGAGCTAGTTCAGCTGCCTGTGCCCTACAGTAGGCCTGGCTGACTGTCCAGTTTCTCTGTTCTTCAGAAAAATAAAAACATTTGTTTCCAAATCCAATCCAGCCATTTGGGCAGTTCGCATAGCAAGATCCAGGGGTCAACATGACTTGTTTTTCCTTTCTCACTAAAATGCAGACAGTGCAATGAAATAAAGCAAAGAAACATTTTCATGGTACATCTCTTTTGCTAGCCATGCAAATCTCATTTGGGGTTTATGTGTTTATACTGTGCTCCAGTTTATCACTAGAAGACCCATTCACGCATGATGGTCCCAAATCCAAGGTCTTCCAGTGGGCTATGAAGAAATGCTTTATTCTCCTTTATATTTTGTGTTTTAAGAAAGAGTCTTGTTACATCCCCTTTCCTGGATCTCACCGTGTAGACTACATTTGTCTGGAGCTTGTATTTATCCTGCTGGCTGTGCCTCCCATGTGCTGGAACTAAAGACACCGTGCCATGCAAGAAAATCATTTCTAGGCCATCAGCTCCTTAGAACTGAGAAGTTTAAACTTCCTTCATTTTAAAAGTTAAGATGCAGTATCTTACAAAATGGGCTATTGATAAACAACATCCTGAACACAAGGACAAGAGAGAGAGCACAGAGCACATCCATGGCCTGAATCAACCCCACAGTACCTCAAAGCAATGACTAAAAAAGGGCAATTCCTGTAACCCCTCAAACAAGCCTGGACTTGCCCAAGTATGCCCAAATATGAAAAAACAATGGTCAAAAAAATCTCTTAATGTAACATGAGAAATGAAACAGCTTTTTTCGTGGAATTTACCTAGCTATGCTAAAATGGACCTGTGGGTCTTTGTTGCAGGTTACCATTTTGTACACGTAGTAGATCCTGCATCCTGGAATAAGTGCTTTTTGTCTTTGCCTACTGTTTGAGTCTGGGCCTTCCTTCAGTGGTTCTCATTCCCTTAAAAAGACTATTCCTTATTCCTGGACCCTATATCTTCCTTTCCGATAATACTTCACTTCCTCTTTTCTCTTCAAAAAAAGTTTTCTCACCTTGCCTGAATTTTACTATAGAAGAAATGACAGTGTGTAGAACATGGGCATATCAAAATAGATCTTTTATATCAAGTTTCCCTATAATTCTTCCTCACTAGCATTGTGTGTGTGTATGAGTGTGTGTGTGTATGAGTGTGTACACATGCTGGTTTTTGTTAGAGCAACACAGAATGGCTATCTTAAAAAAATCTGATAATTGATGTTAGAAAAGTGTGCAGAAATATGTATAGTAATTCTCTGATGGTGGGAGTATGAATTGATACAGTCAGCTGAATATTCCTCAAAAAAATTTGAAGTAAACATATTATGTGTCACAGCTTTACCATTCCTGGGCATATATAGAGACAATCTGACATCCTACCACAGAGATATTTGTACATCCATGTTTACTGTGTCCTTATGTAAAATAGATATGATATAGACCTGACCTGAATAGCTATCAGCTAAAAAGATCATTAAATGTGTTACACATACAAAGCATAATGTTACTCATTCATAAAGAAAAATGAAATTTAGGGAAAGTGAGTGTATTTCAAATGTTTGCTATCAAGTGCGGTCACCCAAACTCAAAAATAAAGAGACCCATGTACTCTATTACAAGGAGTCCTGTCCTGTGATGTACAGTGTAAATAGCTGTGAGTGTGAGTATTTTACTACATTGTAAGGGGAACAAGGAAGAGTAGTGTAAAGTGACAATGAATGACAGGAGGCAGCAAGTGGCTTGTAGTTGTAAGAAAGGGTTATAAAGAGAATTGTATTTGTAATTTCAACTCTACCATGTTTTTTATGTGAATAAGTGAATAAAAAATGTGATTGACAGTGAAAGTCTAAAATAATAACCAAAGCTCCATAGCATCAGAATTGCTATTATGTGTGGGAGTTCAGTGAGATACATAGGGTTCAGGATTTGACAGGTCTTGGAGTGGCTATGCTAATGGAGCTGTATGATGTGTTCATTTGTAAGTCTATCACAATAGAGTGATTGTGTATGTGCATGTGTGTGTATGTGTATAAGAAGCTCTGAATTTCAGAGAACAGCTTAGAAGAATAACATTTTTCTGTCATACCTTCAGCTTTTTCATCCTTTAAATGAGTAGAAGGAAGGCACTGTTCTTCTAAAGGTCTTCTAAATCCTAGAAATAAGTGATTTCATCAGAGAAATTAAATATCAGAAATGGCTCCCCTACTAATTTTTAGTAGAAGGGAATTTTCTGTCTTTGTCCCCAGTTCTCATACCACATACACCGAGGCTTCAGTGAAAGGGACAAATGTAACAGACAGTGAGGATGACTGTAACTTCTTTTCATTTGACTCTTTTCAGAGCTGTGTAATAGTTTATGTTATACTGAGTAAAACTTTTTGGAAGTTGTTTGCAAATGTTTAGGCCTGTTTATTATTCACTGACTTGGATAACGTTGATTTTATGAAGCAATATCACAAAACATTTATTTGAGCTATGACAAAAAGTTGTACAAATTTTATCAGATAATTCTGAACAGTCCACACCTAAGAAAAGCTTATGAAAAGCATACTTCTAGAACTGTCTGTTTAATGTTTTCAAACCGTGGTTGAAGACGTTAACTGAAATCAAGAGTCATGTGGTGTGGGGTTCTGTGCATTCTTCCAACCAAACACTTTTCACTTCCTCACTTCTCTCAGGTGCATCAGCCCTCTTGAGCTTTCCTCCTTGAGCTTTCTTGCTCACTGAATTGAACAGTTCTGCTTCACCTCTGTTTAAAGGTTGCTGAATGTCCTCTTCCCAGGGATTCTGAGCCTCGCCTCCTGTGCACACCGCAGCCTGTGCTGTTTTTTCACTGCATCTTTCTGCTAGACCCTAAATTTCCAGAGAAGAGGAATTTCCTGTATGCTACCTCTAGAGCCTTTCCCACAATGCTTGGCTCACAGGGATCAGTAAGAATGACTGAAAATGCGAGTGTATCAGAGACCAGCTTTGACAATAATACCACTTACAAGGTTAGGGACATGGGGATTAGAAAAGTTGATAAAGGGTACAAAGACATGAGTGAAAATAATAAAACAGAAAACATAGGATAGTACTGGGGGGCTGTTCAAGTGAATACCGAAATCATCCACATTCAATATTCTATATATTTTTATATCTCAATACTAAGAAGACAAAAGACTTCTTTAACATGGTCAAAGGGACAACTAGAACAGTTATTTGCTTCAATACTTTGAGTCATCAAGCCATTACTCCAATAAGCATTTTGTGGTCTATGCAGTGAAACCATCCTACACCAAGTATCTTGAAGGCAGCAACTCCCAAGGCCAAGCCTCCTATTTCAGAAGAAAGAACCAAAGTATGCTTGAATTTCCTGACCATTAGTCAGGGGGAGTGGACCAACTTGTATAGTATATCTTAATGTCAGAAAGGCCAAGTAGCCACACCCTAGGTCAGGGTGTGTAGCCACTCTTTGTTAACAACTATCAACAAGGTGAAACTCTCTGACCTTCAGCCGGGATAGAAATAGGCTCACATTTTTGGGTCGCCACATCAATGTGTAGAATGTTGCAGAATTTGGACAATGAGTCACATACCTGACAAGGCAACAGAAAGTGCAATTACAGCTGCAGTGAGAACCATGATCACTACATAGCAGCAATAAAGCTTAACAGGAGGCTCAGTGGAGATGATTCTGAGACATTTTCCTTGATGCTTTTTACCTGAAAATATAAATATCAGAATATTAACCTCAGGAATCTTTCAGGAAAAAAAAAAAATACCCAGAATTAACTGTAAATTTCACTTCTACTCCACTTGAGCAAATGCCCTTCACAAAAGTTCCTGGTCCATAAATGATGTCCTTGGCTTGAAAAACACTAGAGAAAAGAGAAACACTTTTTTTTTGCCACAATTATCTAGTTATTTGCTCTAGGAAAATGGTCTCATACTTTGTAAACATTTGTCACTTGTATTTTAATGAAATACTGATTGCCAATAGCCATGCAGGAAGTATATGTGGGGTGACCAGGCAGGAAGTAGTGGCAGGGAGACCAGGAAGAAAATAGAGGTGGGGCAGCAAAAAGGGAGAATTCTGGGAAGAGGAAAGCTCAGTCTGTAGTCATGATCTAGCCACAGAGGAAGCAAGATGAGAATGCCTTACTGATAAAGGTACCAAGCCTCGTGGCTTACACAGACAAGACTTATGGGCTACTATAAGTTATAAGAGTTAATAAAAAGCCTGAGATAATAGGCCAACCAGTTTATGGTTAATGTAGACCTCTGTGTTTTCTTTGGTACTAAATGGCTGCAAAACTGGGCAGGACAGAAATCTCAGTCAATAGTTATTGAATTAGGCACAAATGAAAGAGGAATAAACAGAAACAGTGAAGATAATGGTAAATAGAAAATAACAACAAAAAAAACTTTTAGTGCTATAAGAAGAGAACAGGTTAGGACGAATGGGTCTGTAATAATAATATTAATGAAAAGAAAATCAGTATGTAAGCTGGGGTGACAAAGGAGTGTTCTTCGGGCACTTGGGAGGTGGAGGCAGGAGAATCAGGAGTTTGACATTATTCTCGGCTAAATATTGAGTTTGAAAATTAGATGGACTAAAATAGACCTCATTCTATATATCTGTCTTTCTGTCTGTCTATCATTTATCTATCTATCTTTCTATCTATCTCTTTATTTATCTATTCATCCATCCATCATCTGTCTGTCCATCTGTCAGTCTATCTGTCTGTCTGTCTGTCTGTCTATCTATCTATCTATCTATCTATCTATCTTTCTATCAATGTATCTTCTATTTTTTATAATGAAGTAACTAAATGCAGTTTGACATATAAGCAGAATAAGAAAATAAAAAAGGATCATTTCAGCAAAGTACATACACAAGTAACTGTAAATCCATAGTAAGAACTTTCAGCATATAGGTAATTAAATGAATTTTTTGAACCTAACAGGAGCTATCCAGAATAAATGAAAACAAAACTATAACTAAAGTCAGCATGAATGCTCTCCCCCAGTCACCCAGAGCAAGGCAAGGATGTCTGCTCACCATTCTAGCATGACTCTTAGGTTACTATGCAGGACATAAGGATGAGAAAGTGAAATAAGTGTCATGCTCCACAAAGAGAGATGAAAGTGTTACTGTTCAGACAACATGGATGGATCTACATACAAAGTTCTAAAGAGTCTTTTGGAAGAGCCCTAAAAAGAATGAATGAGTTTACAATGAGGCAGGATACAATATCAATGCTTAAAATAATTTGCATTTTTATACACTAGCAATTGCCAAATGTAAACAAATATAAGTACTACAGCTCTCACAGTACTGCCAAACACAAAATTGTACATGAAGTATAACATGCTCATATTCAGTTGTTGGCAGAGCAACAAGGGCTTTTAAACTCTGAGTCAATTCTCTGTTTCCTTTCATTGGGTTCCTAAAGATCTCAACATATTGTAGGTACAATTTCTTTTGAGAGAATGAAAAAAATAAACATCAACAAGAAAATATAAAATTCTTGTCAGTACATGTTTATCTTTTGATTCTTTTTGTCAGGGATCAGAAATACTAAATTTATTTTATTTTCCTATGTGTGGGTTAAGAAATCTCTGTCTGAGACAAATGCACTGACAAGCTTCTTCTTCAAATAGATTTAAAGTTCTAGTCTTCATGTTTGTGTCTTTTGTCCATTTTTAGTCATTTATGATACAATGAGTGAGGTATGAGTCATCATCATGGGAACCAGCTGTCTTAGCATCATATGCAGAGGAAATAGCATCCTTTCTTTACCCATGAAACTTGCAAACTGAGACTGCTTTTTTGTTTCCCGGCTGGCTATACTCTAATAATCACACAGAAACTATATCAATTATAACACTGTTTGGTCAATGACTCAAGCATTTTCCTAGTTAGCTCTTATATCTTAAATTAACCCATTTTTATTTCTGTACCACCATGAGGCTGTGGCCTACCAGTAAGTTTCTTGTATCTTTCTATATTGGCAGCTACATGGCACTTGGCTGACTCCACCTTTTTTCCTCCTCTATCTCTGCTTGGATAGCCTGATTTGCTATATTCTATACTGCCGTAGGTCAAAGCAGATTGCTTATTAACCGATGGTAATAAAACAAATTCATAGCATACAACAGACTTCATATTTACATCATTATCCCTTTTGCATGATTTATTGTTCAATAAATGAGGTATGGAAGAAACTGTCTTAGCATCATATATAGAAGAGATACCTTCCATTCTCTACCTAAAAAACTGTCCACCTTACCCAGTTTACAGTTCATAGACTATACATTTAATAAAAGCCACATTGATTTTTAAAAATAAAAATATACCAAAAGTGATAAGCTGCATTAAATACATCTTTTTTAAAATGGTCAATATTACCAATGTTTGGGAGAAACATAGTTTAGTGGTTTGCTAAAATTTGAATTCATTTCCCTCATAACCTAGATCTAAGGGAAATGCCTGTGTTTACATAAAGAAGCCTGTCTGCATTCTAGCAGCTTTATGAATGTAGTCTGTGTTTGCAACAACTCAAATATCCCTGAGCTTGTGACAAAGTGAAACAATATTACTCAGACCCGAGGAAGTGACTGAAAAGAAAAACTGGACCTCGGGCTTGCATTTGCCCATTTCTTGTGCTGACTAAATGTTCTTCAGCTTTCTGTTCCCAGAGATCCTTAAGCAAAAATTTGATGTCCACTTTAGTAACCCTTAAGTAGTTGGCAACAAAAGCAGTCATTCATGGCTAGCAAGGTGGCTTAGTGGGAAAAAAAGTGTATTATATTCAAGCCTGATATCCTGGATTTAGTCCCTGGAACATGCACAAAAGCAGGAGATAACCAAATACAGGTAACTGTTTTATTGACTTTAGATGTGAGTTAAAACTCATGTGTGAAGTCACCACCACTACCATCACCACCAAATCCCAAACAGCAACAAAGTCTTACCCAGTCCATGTGCAGTTTCCTTGGAGAATCTGACGACAGGTCACTTGTTCTCTGCTGATAAATTTCCACTACCTGCTCTCCTTTTGCTCATTCTCTTATCCGCTAGGTTTCTGAAAGGTTTCCCTGACCTGTTTGAAAATTCTTTTTGTGTTCAGGTTTGAAATACAAACTCTGAATTTACATCTCACACCTCAATCAATCATGTTATCAAACCACTTCTCCTATAGCTACTGTGTTCATAGTTGACATATGACCGGAATGTACTGTGGATTAATCTCAAATGCATGATTAAAGCAGGGATCCAGCTGTATGACATTCTTGAAAAGCAAGTGTTTCTGCACTGAAAAGGCAAAGATGCCATAGGCTGTGTACAGAGGAAAAGAGTTTCTAGAGAAGGGCACTGGGGTACGAGAGTGAGGTCCGAGTCTATAATGTGACTATGATGAAGACTTCATAGTTACATATGTTCTGAAAGTTTACGAACATATAAACGTTTATGCAATGGTATAGTTAAGGGGAAGGTTTAAATTGTAGACATAAAGAAGAGTACAGTGAGAGGCCTCAGGAAAAGTTCAGAGCTGTGAAAGAATGTAGTAGACTAAGATGGCCAGCAGCTGAAACTGGATGACAAAGAGAAAAGGAGGGGGCAGAGATGAAGACAAGGGAGGGGGAGAGACCAGGGGAGAAGAAGATAAGAGTGAAGACCAAGAGAAGGAGTAAAGGGGGGGAGGTAAGAGAAAGCATGGCAGGATTATAGTGCACCGAGACTGGGAGAGGGAAGTCCAAGATATGGAGTTTAGGGTAGGAGGCAGATTGGAAAGAGCTGAGATGGGCCACAGGCACTGAGTAAGCCTGGAGGTCAGCATGTGCTTTGGTGTGCTAAAAGTCACCAGAAGCTGTTTTCTAACTGACAACTCTCACTGCTTTCTTTCTTTACTTTTTGTTTTGCTTTGTTTCTGTTTTGATTTTTTTTTAATTAAAACAAAAATGTTGTTATGGAAAATATCAAAGCACATAGAAAAAATGGTAAGAAAAATCCACAGGCTGTGCTACCTCATCTCAAATGAACTGTGGAGTGTTTGTTTGGGGATGGGGGGTCTGTAAGGAGGATGGAAATATTTTCAGTTATAGAGCTATTTGACCTAGCTGAAAAACATCTATGTAGCCGGGCGGTGGTGGCACACGCCTTTAATCCCAGCACTTGGGAGGCAGAGGCAGGCGGATCTTTGTGAGTTCGAGACCAGCCTGGTCTACAAGAGCTAGTTCCAGGACAGGCTCCAAAACCACAGAGAAACCCTG
>NW_004949144.1:2742724-2753626 GCF_000317375.1 Microtus ochrogaster
GAGACCAGCCTGGTCTACAAGAGCTAGTTCCAGGACAGGCTCCAAAACCACAGAGAAACCCTGTCTCGAAAAACAAAAACAAAAACAAAACAAAAAAAAGAAAAAAAGAAAAACATCTATGTTTTATGAACTTGCTTTCAATGGAAAGTACGAATGCTGCTTTCCAGAAAATTCAATATTCTTTCACTAAAACACACAAAGAAAAATTAAAGCAATGGAAAAGGGAAGAAAGAAGTAGAAATAAAAATGAAGCCAATAGTTTTCAAACATAGAGGACAGTTTTCTCCCTAAAGACTAAAACAGAAATCCCACAAGATTCTTCATTTCCATAATTTTCTGTAGAGTGAAAATACCAGACGATTTAGTGCTATGGATGTGTGTGTATGTATGATTTGCCAGGGGGAGAAGTGGCCACACAACCAACCACTGCACCTCTTTGCTCCCTGAGTTTTCTTTGAATCACTCTGGATCTGAAAACCCCAGGATCTAGCTTCATAGGGAACTTCCTTAGATGAAAATATTGAAAGGTATTGTGTTTGAAATTCCTTCCATCTGAGAAATAAAACGTATGGTATACAGCAATTTCCTATAACTCACAAGAATGCAAATTATGAGATCAAGATGAGACAATAAAACTACAAACACACACACACACACACACACACACACACACACACGAACACACCAAAATCAAGATCAAAACAAATAACAAATGAAAAACCAAACAACAACAAAAAGTCCAATTCCCTAAAATACAATCAAACAAAAACTATTCCTCAGGCTCTTAAAATTAACTCATCATTCATTTTTGTCTTGCCTATTTGAATACTATACACTCGATAGAGTAAATAAGATACTAGAAGCCTCCAAGCACTTCCACTTCTACAAAGCCCTGCCATGGCAGACTTAACAGACTGGGGATTCACTTCCTCTCAAGCCTTGGGAAGGCTCCTCTCTGCCTTTTCAGTTTGCTTCAAATTGTATCAAATACATACCCATGTCTCCCTCTGGTAGGTGGTCTGGGGCAGACATTTCTGCCTTTACCATGCCCATGGAAGTCTCTTCAATCTCTTCAGCAGGCATCTCTGAACTGAGAGGAAGAATCTTTCCTGAACTAAGGAGGAGGGATGAAACCTGAAACCCTGGAGAGGGAGACAAAGCTTTGTTTTCTGAGTTTCCTAATAAGCACTCTGCAAGCACAACCCAGCTGTCTGTGTGACTCATTAACCACTCCTTAACAGTTCTGAACACGTCACCTCTCAGCACATAGCGTTTTGTTCCTGGAGGAAACAGAATTACAAAGTAGGACTATGTGAAGTGAAATTAAGTGGACTATAGGACAGTAAACGTTCCAGATTCATCTCTACTACTTTAAGAAAAGTATTACTTTGATGAAAGTCACTGTTATTCAGTGGGGAAATGTTGATTGATTGTCTGACTGATTGAATCAGGGTTTCACTATGTAGCTCAGTCTCGCCTCAAATAAACCCACATTGGACCTGTATTTCTTGTCTATGTCCTATATTTAAAGATCAGGATTGCTGTAAGTCCTGAAATTCCAGATCATATAGGTGAAAGCAAATCAGACCTGGACAGGGAGGCAGAGAGGAAAGTGGCATCGAATTAAAGGGCAAAATGACAAACTTCTGGAGTCAGAGATACTTGTGCCTGAGGTCATAGATGCAAAATCCCAGCAAAAAGAGTAAAAAAAAAAAAAAAAAAAAAAAAAAAAAAAAAAAAAAAAAAAAAACAATTTTCCTGAAGTTAGGTAGAAGCTTCACCAGGTGCATGTGTTATTCCATGCTCTGGATTCAGTCAACTGTGATGGGGGGTTGTCTTTCTTCACCTCTTTCTCTATGTGGCTGAAGACACTAACTGATGATGTTGTGGGCTGCAAAACAAATCTGAATTCTGGAGTTAGGGACCAGACACTAAAAACTACACTTCCATTTATCTGTACACACATCTTAAAATGAGTTGTCAAATAAATCACAAACACTTTGGGAGAAGAACCAAGACTCAAATCTTTTTCCCTCCCACTTTGTCATCCCATAAGGCTCCTCACTATGTAAAACCTCAGCATAGTTTGCCAGAGACTGTGTTGCATTGGATTGGGAAGATTTATGGCCCAACCATTACCCAGGAACCTTGTTGACATGCAGATCCAGACTGTCTGCACTTGGTAACAATCTCCAGGTGACATCTGCATTTCTGTGAAGCCTTTCCAGAAACACTCCTTCCTGAGGAAAAAGACAGAGCCACTCACATCTGTTGTACAAAGGTCAGTTCCTAGATTTTTTTACGTTTAAGCAGTTATTTAAAAAATGTACATACCCAGACATCATAGAGGATGAACACTTATCTCAATCAGCAGTGGATCCCACTTTCTATTCCCTGGTAATTGTCTTATTTTGAAAAAGGGGGAAGTGCCAGCATTTCCTCTCCTAAGCCTTTGATATGCTCTTACACTTTTACAACTCCCCTGTCAGTACTTGAAGATAAGCTTTAACTAAAGCAGCAGGGGCTTCCAAGTTTAATGACCTCCTTCTGTGATAGAAAAATATTTTCTTTCTTTTTATTTATTTATTAAAAATTTCAACCTCCTCCCTTCCTCCCATTTCCCTCCTCCTCCCCCCACTCCTCTTCCCCCTCCCTCTCCACTCCTAAGACCAGTCAGGGTTCCCTGCCCTGTGGGAAGTCCAAGGTCCTCCCCCCTCCATCCAGGTCTAGGAAGGAGAGCATCCAAACAGATTAGGCTCCCACAAAGCCAGTTCATGCAGTAGAATCAAAACCCAGTGTCATTGTCCTTGGCTTCTCAGTCAGCCCTCATTGTGAGCCACATTCAGAGAGTCCAGATTGATCACATGCTAGTTCAGTCTCAGTCCAGCTGGCCTTGGTGAGCTCCCATTAGATCAGTCCCACCATCTCCGTGGGTGGACAAATCCCTTGCCGTCCTGACTTAGATAGCCCAGATCCAAAAAGATGAATATGGTATGTACTCACTCACAAGTGGATTCTAGCCATAAATAAAGGACATTGAGCCTATCATTCGTGATCCCAGAGAAGCTAAATAAGAAGGCGAACCCAAAGAAAAACATATAGTTATCCTTCTGGATATTGGAAATAGACAAGATTGCCAGGCAAAAGTTGGGAGCAAGGGGGTGGGACTGGGGTGGAGGCAAAAGGAGATGGGGAGAGAGAAGGGAGAAGGGGAGGATTGGGGAGAGCTTGGGGAAACGGGATGCTTGAGATGGAGGAAGGGTGGATATGGGAGCAGGGAAGTAGATATCTTAATTAAGGGAGCCATTTTAGGGTTGGCAAGAGACTTGACTATAGAGGGGTTCCCAGGTGTCCAAGGAGATGTCACCACCTTGTTCCTTGGGTAGCAGAGGAGAGGGTGCCTGAACTGGCCTTCTCCCATATACACACTGATGAATATCTTGCATATCACCATTGAACCTTCACTGGCGATGGATGAAGATAGAAACAGAGACCCACATTGGAGCACTGGACTGAGGTCCTAAGGTCCAATTGAAGAGCGGAAGGCGGGAGAAAAATATTTTCTTACAGCCAAAAGATAGCCTGAAGTCAGAAGGAGGAAAGAAACATGATGGTAAGAATAAGTGTTCACTCAATGAAAAGCACACTTATCCAGTCCTGAACCTCTGCCTTCTCAAGATAGGGGGACTGCAGTTATGAGCCTACAGTCAGTCTCTAAGGGTCTCAGGAAAGAGGCAAGGAATGGAATGGGGAGGAATTGTGGCCACAGAGAAGTGAGCTATCACAGATTTAATATCCTTATGTCTTAGTATTCTAATGCCATAAAGAGACACCTTGACCATGGGATCTCTTAAAAAGGATAGCATTAGTCAGGCGATGGTGGCGCACGCCTTTAATCCCAGCACTCAGGAGGCAGAGGCAGGCGGATCTCTGTGAGTTCGAGACCAGCCTGGTCTACAGAGCTAGTTCCAGGACAGGCTCCAAAGCCACAGAGAAACCCTGTCTCGAAAAACAAAACAAAACAAACAAAAAAAAAAACCAAACAAACAAACAAAAAAAGGATAGCATTTAACTGGACTCTGCTTACAATTTCAGATTTCTTGTCCATTGTCCTCATAGTGGGGAATATGGAGGTATGCATGTGGACATGGTGTAGCTGAGAGTTCTAAATCCAGATCTACAGACAGCATGAAGAGAAGAAGAGAGTGAGAGGAAGCCACTAGGTCTGCCTTGGACTTCTGAAACCCCAAAGACCACCCCCAGGGATTTCCTTCCTCCAACAAGGTAGGACTCCTTGATCCCTTGCAAGTAGCTCCACTCCCTAAAGATCAAATATTCAAATATATGAGCCGATGAAGGCTGTTTCTATTCAAGTCAGGAATCTGCCTGACTCCATTTTAAATGCAGGATTCATTATGCTTTATTTTAAAAATAAGTTTCTTTTTACAGTGTGAACTGAGTTGCTCTGTTTCCTGGTACTTGTCCTTTTCAAGCCCACGATCTTGATTTGCTTTTGAGAATATCCTGAATATCTTTCTTTCTCTCTGAGTTTCCCTGACCTCCCCTTTTCTCTCCTAACCACATGGGGGAAGGAATCACACAGTTTTTTAAAGTATTTTTTAAAATTGTCTCTTGCCTCTTTGTCTCAATTCTATAAAACTACTAGTGATTTTACTCCTTAAAAGGGGCAAAGAGGTGAATTTGGGCTGTTTGCTCTCTCTTTAACTTATCTTAGGAGGCAGTGGCTCGTCAGCCCACAGTTGTACCCCAATAAAATTCAAGCTTACTTGAAATTTGGCTCAAATTGTGGAGGTGGTCTCCTATTCTCACCATTTGGATAAACACCAGCACCCCTTGTTTCAGATATGAACAAAGTCCAGGAGATTTTCTTTCATCCTATAACTTGTCTTCCCTGGATGTGGCTCTGGAGAAGGGAAGAAGCAGACTGTAGTTTGGAAAGCCAAGGAAGTGTGGGAAGAAACCTCCATGATATGGAAGGAGTCTTTGATGGAGGTAGGGTAGGCCAGGAGAAATCATTGGCTGTTCTGGGCTGTTCAATCCCGCCTATGTTAGAGTTAAAGGAGGACACATGGAATTAACTTCATGAGCTGATGAAAAGTATCCAAGCACTGAAGAGGTCAATGCACCCAGAGAGCTAGTAAGGCCAGAGCTTGGGCTATATAATGATATTTTCTTTCAAAAAATTAATTAGTTGAAGGTTAAATAACCAGTGCTAGGCATGATGGTTTACACCCATAATCCCAGCACTGGTGAAACTGAGGGAGGAGGATTGCGGTGAGCTTCTCATGAGATTAGGCTACAGAGAAACTTCTATCTCAGAAAAACAAAGTTAATTAATTAGGAGTTCGTAGAACCGAGCTAAATGGATGAGATTTCCAGGGATCTGGTTAGAGATGAGCTTATGGGTTCCTGTGGTCAGGGCTACATGTGTCTCACCACCTGAATTCATATCACATCTTTAACAATCATGTCGCTGATGATCAGAACAGGATTTATTCCCCATTACAAGGGCTTCCTGTGTAAAACTCAAAGTAAGAGCCCATTCCAGGTTAGAAATGAAATGGACACATAGAATAATGATTTTCTTTTCCTTCTTAAATTGCTTAAAAGAAGCAACAGGTTTAGAATAACTGAAGTACGCCACATACATTTTGTATACATGGTCATCTTTTTATTGGCTGTGACTGCTAGAATTAAGGCATTATGCTGGCCTTCCCCGTCATCTGACAGGATGTACACAGGTTGTACTCTCGCCAGCACAAGGTCCTAATAGCTACTCAATTGTAGAGGTCCTCTTAAGAGGCAAATCCTGCCTGATTTAGACTTCTCTCTTCTCACCAAGGAAAACAGGTCTTGGTCTCTCTCTCTCTCTCTCTCTCTCTCTCTCTCTCTCTCTCTCTCTCTCTCTCTGTCTCTCTCTCATCTTCTCTCTATTCTCTTCCCCTCTCTCTGTGTCTATCCTTTTTCTCCTTTACCTTAAACTCCTAATACCCTCTTCTTAATGAAACTCCACACTCAAGCTCTCTTTGCATGGAGTATTCTGTCACCCACTTTGATTCTCACCAGTGGTGGGACCTATCGGGTCCCTACTCAAGCTGTATATTAATAGTGACTGTCTAAAGTAGACAATGTAACTTGAAAAATTGGGCCTGCCAGAGGGTGTTCAACCCCATCTTAAGCCAGAAGCCTGTTCATCTTATTGGAGATACCACTACACACTCCATAGAGCGCTCTTATCTTCATCAAGGACTGATTAACAAACACACTTTAAGTATTTAAAAATCATGTCCAAGTTCCCAGAATAACTAATTAGGAAACCTTGGGCTCAATTTCATAGAAAACAAGCACAGAAGTTTAGGCCCTATGTCCTTCTGGCATCTTCTCCTGCCTGGACAGGCCTAGTCTATTCTAGTCAAAAGTATGCATGGCCTGGAATGGACATAGAAAACAACTACACAAGTCAAAGTACTTAAATGCAAACATTAGTAAATATGATTAAATCAAGGAAAATTAAAGAAATAAAAAAGCATTTGTTAGTGAACCTCATAGTTGAGAGGAGGGATTCAGTATCAGTGACACAGTAAAGTCAAAATATCTATTGTTAATTTTTTCTCTCTGTTTCCATCCAACTGACAGATACAATGTTTGGGTAAATTCATTATGGCTCACAGATGAAAGAATACAGTCCATTATGGTATGGGAACCTTAGCAGAAACACTGTAGCAGCCTGTTACGACAGGACTGTACAGAAACTGCTTATTAGCTGACAATAGCCAGGAATGGAGTGAGATGGGCCCAAGGCGGAAACCCCAACCTGTGACAATCAGCACTAAAAATCATGCCCAAAGGTCTTAAAACTCTCAGACAGCACCATGAAATGTAGGGGACATTTCACCTTTAAAGAAAAACAGTCTTGAGCACTGTTCCCTTCATGAGTCCAGGAAGAATTCATATAAAAATTATTTCATGAGACACTGGAGACTCACCAAAAGGCACTTGCCTTTCTGGAGAATGACTTGAAATCAGACCAATTATTTACCTCCACTCTGTTCATCAAGGAAAATCTTCTCTCTGTCAACACTGGTGCTGTGAGAAGTCAAGGGCCCATTGCATCCTATTCACCATTGGGTCGACCACTGATGGCTGGACTAAACTTGATTAGAAATGTGTAGAGCGCACTGTTGTTTGCTTGTTTGTTTGAGTCAGGAATTCTCTCTATAGTCTGACTGTCCTGAAATTCATTCTATAGACCAGGCTGGCCTCAAACACATTCACCTAAGACATGTGCTACCACTCCTAACTTTCAAGAGCACTTTTACTCAGTTGGATCTGTTACACACAAAGGTATTCAGAGGGATTGTCTGGATGGGAAGGGGAGAAAGGAGAGTTGTTTGCCATGCCTGTTGGTGAACTTGAAGCTGGTATATAAAAATGTCTTTATTGTCATGGATACAGTGGAGGTCCTACTAAAAAAAGCAAAAAAAAAAAATGATGAATTATTGAATATCCACTCAGCCAATGATCAATGCAACGAATGAGTCAGTGATAAAGAACATTAAAAGATCCAGCAGTCTGGCACTGTGTGTGTATCCTAGGTGAGAAGTCAGGGACCGTGGCCAATATCACAGGATTCACAACAGTCAAAAGGCAGCAGCATGCAGGTTTGCTCCCCAGGAACAGTGACACAGTGAGTGTCGTGTGCATAGATCACATTCATCAGCCTCAAAGAGGAATGACAAAGTAGGTTTTTCTCCCACATGCCATCCATGCTAATGAAGACTTCAAACTGTAGATCTGTCTGAACCTCTGACAACTCTATCCTGTCTCCAAGAACAGAGAGCTGGGGTCCTAGATCTCAGTATCATTTTTTTTTTTTTTTTTTGGTTTTTCGAGACAGGGTTTCTCAGTATCATTTTTGACCTTAGGAAAGTAGGCAGGAGGCTAGATAGCTCTAAGACAAGTTAAGAGTTACTGCTTAAAAATCAGTCCTGATACATGAGGACTTGTCTGTGAGCATACAAGTTCAATAGCTGTCCTGACAGGAAGGCTTCCCTGCCTACCTATGTGTAAATCTGGAAACTGCTACAAGAGTGTGTAGTAGAGTAGCCCTAAGGACATGCTGCATTGTGGGTACAGCTCATCACAAATCCTTGGACAGATGAGAGGTGTTAGGAGTGCCTGTGCCCTGGTAGCTTTACAAAAGTTTATGTGTGAGGGGAGCAGAAGGAGGCAGAAGAGATGATGGAACTGGGGAAATGCAACAGATATAATTAAGATGAAACCAGGTCTTAATTTATGCCAAATGATGTACAACAAACAAAAAAGATAAATGTTTGGGTCCTATGTAGAATGTGGGACCGTAGGTTTGGGTCCTATGTAGGATGAGGGATAGGTGATGTGGGCTCAATATAGGATATTGGGCAAAAAGCCTGTGGTAAGCATGCTTCCCTTTGCCTGAGTATTTCTTGTAGCCTCACACTGCTCTGAAGCCTAAAACTGATGCAAAGACCACCAAGGACCTGTACTAGTACAAGGATGATGCAGATGACACACAGAAATGGAGCACTATGTATTATTCAAAATATGTCACTTGCAAGAATATTCTCTGTTTCAAGCTGAACTTTAAAGTTAATTAATCGAAATGAATTTAATGTTCTAAAGGTAACTCAGTAGAATTAGCTTAGGCCTAAAAGATGATTTTTAAATAAATTTAAAGTTAAAAAAAAGGTTTTTTTGTTTTGTAAAGATCCCAAAAGGAAATGAGAAATATAGCACCTGGAGCAACAGCTGTGGGTGCAGGAAACCAAGCTCTTGAGCCTGGCCTCTAAAGGCTGAATCATCTCCTTAAGCCAACCCCCATTCTGCTCAAGGTCTTCCTGTGCTTCCCTGAAGAACATAAGGGCTGCCACTGCGAAACAACACTTCTGTTGATCATATTTATATTGCTGATCCCTGAAAAACTGTTTCCTGAGTTGGATGTAAA
The DNA here is from genome assembly GCF_000317375.1 of Microtus ochrogaster. Classification (NCBI taxonomy): domain Eukaryota; kingdom Metazoa; phylum Chordata; class Mammalia; order Rodentia; family Cricetidae; genus Microtus; species Microtus ochrogaster. The sequence goes on from NW_004949144.1 coordinate 2,751,729, forward strand.
AACAAAGACTGGATAAGTCATGAGTATTTGCAGTGATCACATCTGATCTGGGGGATGCTTGCTCTCTGCTTCTCACCATGAAGAATAAGAGACAAAGAACCAAAGAGGCAGGTGGCTGATAAGGTAGATATGAGGACCTAGTTTGATAGGAGAGGAATGTGGCCTGCAGTCACGGATGTGGGAGGGAGTCTGATGTGCTCTCTGGACGTGAGCAAGGACATTTTCACTGTAGAATGGAGCTTGTGTGACTGGAGCTGATTAGAGAAGGGTAAAGGTAGCTGAGCACAGCTGGAGTGCAAGGAGGAGCTTTATGGCTTTTGGAAGGATGCTTTGGATTCACATTGTTCATGCTGAAAATGTTTGGAATAATAAAAAAATCCCAAGCTGGGCTTAAACTTCAAATCCTCCTCTCTTTGCCTCTTCAGTGAATCCTCCTGTATCATATCTCAACTGAAGGAAACAATGTGAGTTAGAGGTCTAGTTTAGTAAGCTATGCTGTAACATTACAGGACCCACAAGGATGGGAGGAGCTCAGAATTTGGAATGTAAAATGGCCTGTCCACCCTCTTGCAAAGCCAAGTTCTTGGAGTGGTTCAAGTAACCCTAGCTTCACACTAGATTCCCTCACTTCAGGGAAACAGATCCCCTAAGCCTCAGTGTCCTTTCTAAAGCCCCTTGCCTCTTGCTGGCAACTCTGAAAAATGCACCACCACCCCCTACTCCTTAGGCATACACTTTTCCTCTGTCCTGGGGCTCATCATTCACAGCAGAACATCAGCACCCAGTTGGCCTCCCTTAGTGGTGATTGGTTGGCCTTAAATTTCAAAACTTAATCCTATTTCAAGTGCTGCTGTGGCCATAAGCACTTGAACCCTTGACACTTTACACTAACTTCTAAGTTCCAAGACATCCAGAGACACCTGGTCAGGGTGAGATTAGAACACCACAGGACTAGTATGTGCACACCCCTGGTTCATGCCTAGTGGTCTTTCCCCCACCAGAGCACTTGCCCTCCCTCAGCTGTAAACACCTCCTTCAAAGATGCTGGGGACATAGTATGTGTCTCATCCCAACTTCACATTTCTTTGTCAGGATTCGGTTCAGGATTTCCATCTAGGTGTGTGTCATGGACTATGTGTGCTCTGGACTTGGCTATCTTCTGTGAAGGGCAACTGGGTAGTTCGTTTCATGCTATTAATGGTTTAGAAATTTCCTTGAGATGGGCATTGGTGGCACACCTTTTAATCCTAGAACTTGGGAGCAGAGGCAGGCAGATCTTTGTGAATTTGAGGCCACCTTGTCTAACAAGGGGACAGTAGGGCAACACAGAGAAACCCTGTCTTGAAAACCAAAGACAAATCAAAGAAACACGAATCTAAAACAAAACAAAAATAAATTTCCTTGACAGCTGTGGAGGCTTCTGCCCTCTTACATGAATGTCCAAAACATAAAATGATAGTTCATGATTGATTTAAATTGTTTTAAAATGTAGCAATTATGGGAGAGCTATCTCATTATCTCAGACCTCTACCAACTGCAACTCCCAGGAAAGAAGATCCTTTACCTTGCCAGGGCAGCAACAGATCCAACTGTACTGGAGATGGTGTGGGTAAACCAGCCTCTACACAGTGAGCAAGGAAGCTGGGACAGATGGAAGACTTGGTCACAATATAGCCAGCCTTCTTGTCAGAGGTGTGGTTAAGTCAGCCCCAAAGTTTTAAATGTGGGAGAGCCCAATCCTCCTTTTTCCCCAAGTTCCCCCCATCCTCCTCTTCTGCTTTATCTCTCCCCATCTCCCCTTACCCCCTCCCACCCCACCCCCAAGATCCCAATTTTCTCCCAGGCAATTTTGTCTATTTCCCATAGCCAAGAGGATAACTATGAGTTTTTCCTTTGAT
>NW_004949144.1:2753875-2759985 GCF_000317375.1 Microtus ochrogaster
CACTGTTGTGTAAGTGGGGAAGATAAATGCCCCTTAACACTTTCCCCTACTCTCCTGCAACAGAGGAGAGATCAGACCCAAATGATTACCATGTTTTTTTTCCTTTTCTCAATAAAAAAAGAATTAAAAATAAATAAATAAATAAATAAATAAATAAATAAATAAATAAATGTGGGAGAGCTATCCCTACTTCTTTCCTGTCACACTGTTGTGTAAGTGGGGAAGATAAATGCCCCTTAACACTTTCCCCTACTCTCCTGCAACAGAGGAGAGATCAGACCCAAATGATTACCATGTTCAGCACCCAGGAAAATGGGCCCTGTTCCTCACAAAGGCAGCTCTGCAGAGACGGCCCTGTTGTCAGACTTGTGAGTGACCCAGTCCCCATGTTGAGAGCAAGGTGGGGATGTCCCCATTACTCATATGACAGAGGCCTCATACCAGATGAGTTATCTTTGCAATGTACCCTTGCAAGTAAAGATATATGTAAAAGGTGGTTTATTGTTTAACTCCATGTATCACACTGCAGCTTCCATGATAAAGTTTTAATTTCTTTTCTTTTTAAAAAATATTTATTTTTATATTATGTGGGGGGTGTTGCAAGGGCAAAGGACAGATTTGAGAGGATAGAGAAATGAATGGGATTATGACGCATGATGGGAAAAACACACAGAATACATAAAATGAAAGAGAATACAAGTAAAAATTTAATAATGAATAAGTGCATATAACTTTAATAAGCATGACAGAAAAAAAAAGATTCACATATGACCAAACAGTGATTGAAACAGGGAATACTGAACACACAATCCTGAAGAAAGTATAAGTCAGAGCCTCATGGAAAATCGTTTCCTGCCTATCAACAACAATAAAAAGGAACACAAGTATCAGAGAAGAGAGAGAGCATGAAGCCTAAGAACACTATGGGAATTCTAAAGACCCTGGGAAACAATGGAAATTCCTCAAAAAAAAAATTAAGAGGGACTGCAGTTTGATCCACCAATCTGTCGATTAGATGTTTACACAAAGGATTAAATTTCATAACTTTCAGAGATATGACCATTTCTTTTTCATTAAAACGCTATTCATAACAAAGTTACATGATACACAACCAGCCTAGATTCCTGTTAACTGCTGAGTTAGGTGTATTTGTTAGAGTGAAATGGTTGTCAGACTTTAGAGAGAAGGGGATATGTGGATCAGGAACCTAATGTGAACCTGAAGGACTTTACCCAAAATAAATAAGTGACTCAAGGAAGCATACATTGCCTGATTCCATACACAGGAAACACCCACAGTAGTCAAATGTAAACTTCAAAGAAAAGAGAAATGATCACCAGGGAATAGGGATGGATGGGGAATAACTAAGTACATGCAGAAACTCAAACAGGTTCAATAAACTCTAGACTCTGTTGTATTGCATTCCACCTGTCATCCCCAGTTATCTACTGAGTACTGAAAATTTCATAATAGAGTGGGCTGGAAAGATATCTCAGTTGTTACAAAGATCCAGGATAAGCTCTCAGCACCCACATGGCAGCTCACACTCCCCTCTAACTCTGCTTCAATGGAACCCAGCATTCTTTTCTAGCCTCCTTGGGCACCATGCATGAAAGTGGTGCCCATGCAAACAGATATTGTTGTAAGTCACAAAACAATCCCACACCAGTTTGTAATTATGATTAATAAAACAGTTATTTATTAAAAGAAAAAACTTACAGATCACTGTCCTTGACAATAACCTTCTGCACGACCAGGAAAGGAATCTATTAGTTGGAAGTGGAGTCTGAAGCAAGAGAGAAAAGCATGGCTACTGCTGCTTTTTCAAGCCAAAGAGACCATGCCCAAGTGGGCTGGTATCTTAAAGGCTATTGGCTGAAGAAGTGGAAGGAGCTCCCGCTGTACCTCCCCCTTTTGTTTAAGTAAGAGAGTTCTAAACCTACTACAAAATTTTATACAATAAGAACAAATATCCTATTCTAACTAGCTTAAGTCTTGTATAATAAATAACTTGGCCAAATCATGAGAGGAAAGTAACTACATTTTTCTAGTCTTCAACCTCATAGAAGATCCAAGAAGGGAAATAATGTTACCCGAGTAATTAGGAAGTGCAATCAAACAACTTCGAAAACATGTAACAAATCACAGAGACAACTGGCTGCCTGAGCAATCACCCAAAGTCATGCTTGCAATGTTGAAGCAACCATCTTTGGTTAAGGCCTAGAATAGCTGACAGATTATTTTTAAAGGCAAGAAAATTTTCAAAACCATCTTACCCTGTCTTGGCAAGATTTGACAGTTCTGCTTATTCATTTCTGGATACTATGTATATTGTCAGTAGTTGAAGTATGGGCAGTTCCTTGCCCAGATGCCGGTTTTGTCAAGAAGAAGACAAGCTCCAAGTGGAGTGTCTTTGGTGCTCATCAGTGTCTTGGGAATAGATAAGTTTTACCAGGAACGATTGTGTCTCACTACCACAGAACTCTAAGTTAGTTTAAATGCCATTTTCTACAGCTCTTTGAAGAGGCTGAAGATTATCTATTTATATAGAATATAATTTCTATGTATCTAAAGAACCTGATTTATCTAACAATAGATATCACAAACATAGATGACTATTGATTTATAATCCCTAATACCTATCTAGCTTAAATACTAAGACAATAGAAAACTGTGCAATAAATGAGAACAATTGTTGTAATATGAGTGGTGGGCTATGTCCCACCACCCAGGAGGGTTCCTGGAGCAGCGGGCTGCGATGTGCCACACAGCTAGCTTTACCCAAAATAATTACATGGAAACTGTATTCTTTTAAACAGTGCCTGGCCCATTAGTTCCAGCCTCTTATTGGCTAGCTCTTACATATTGATCTAACCCATTTCTTTTTTTTTTAAATATTATTTATTTATTACATATACAGTATTCTGCCTGCATGTGTACCTGCACCCCAGAAGAGGGCACCAGATCTCATAACAGATGATTGTGAGCCACCATGTGGTTGCTGGGAATTGAACTCAGGAACTCTAGAAGAAGAGTTAGTGCTCTTAACCACTGAGCCATCTCTCCAGCCCCGATCTAACCCATTTCTAATACTCTGTGTAGCCCACGAGGTGGCTTACCCTGGAAGATCTTAACCTGCATCTGTCTGGAGTGGGAGAATTATGGCGACTCGCTGACTCAGCTTCTTTCTGCCAGCATTCTGTTCTGTCTACTCTGCCTACCTAATTTTCTGTCCTATCAGGGTCAAGCAGTTTCTTTATTAATTAACCAACGAAAGCAACAGATTAGAAAGAAGGCACTCCCACATCATTTCCCCTTTTTCTGTTTAAACAAAAAAGAAAGGCTTTAACTTTAACATAGTAAAATTACATATAGCAAAACAGTTAACAAGCAAGAATTACAGTTCCAATATTTATATCTATTTTATGTTTAATTATAACTAAGGAAAACTATAATTATCTATTCATCAACTCCATCAAAGACTCCAAAAGGATATAATACTACCTAAGTAAACAAGAAATAAGAAAACTCTAGAAATGACAGAGACATCTCATTGTCTGGACAGTCACCCAAAGTTATTTTGTACCATTGGGGCATCCATCTTCAGCCTACAGGCCCATAGTATCCAGCAGACATTTCCATGAAGCAGGAAAATTCAAAGACAGTTCAGTCACTATCTGCTTTGTCCTGTGTCTTGCAGACTCTTTCATGAGTCAGGAACCCCAAAGACCATTTCACCTTTAGGCAAGTTTAGTAGTCCTCTCTCTGCAGGTTCTTTGTGTCCAGTTTATGCATCAGTCCAGGCAAGAGCAGTTTCTTGCCCAAATGACTATCAAACTCCATAAGGAGCCTCTTCGATGCCCATCTTCCTCTTGAAGTAGCTTGGTGCTGCCAGGAGCAGATGTGTCTCATTGTCATGAAAAGCCCTAAGTTATTAAAACATTAAATGCCATATTCTGTAGTCTTTGAAAGATATGAAGAATGCCTATCTTACTGAACTGTATCTATGCACATCTAGAGAACCTAACATGACTACAAACTTGACTATTCTAGATGAATATTCATTAACAACCTATATACATTACATTTTTAAATGAACTACACAATCACAATACCTTAATCAATATCAGAAATACATATACATATAACAAAATTACCCTTAACTTAATAGCAATAAAGCAAAATTTATACCAATGTAAATTATTCATATCTATGTCATATCCCCTTTAAATGTAAAAGAACATTTAAAAATAATATTTGGGAACATGGGCACAGTTTTTTCTCTCCAAACTGCTTCCTGCTGAATGGGGGCACTGTTATTCAGGTCTTTTAGGGTGTAACCTGTGTGCCAGGTTCATATCAGTTGGCAGTTGAGTGAAGTAATTTTTTGAGGGTGTTCACAGCAACTTTTTGGGAGGTCATGGTCTATCATACCATATTGGTATAGAATCAATCCACAGGGTCTGGTCCTCTGTGAAAACAAAAGAAGACCCTCTCCAAAGCATCATATCATTAGACCCAAATTTTGAAATCATAATACCCTTATATCCATTCTGGTTTAGCTTGGCAGCCCATGTAATGAAATGTCTCTTTGTACTTAGCTCCTTCACAGTCAAAAATTTAAAAAAAACACAATGTACATAATCCAGATTCTCTGTGAATTTTTCATTTTTACGTGGCTTATTTTTCTTTATTTCTTTTAATCTCTTAACTATCTGTTCTCTGTCTCTTTAAAGACTTTATCCCCCCCCTTTTTTAAGGGCATTAACTTTATTTTCTCTCTAGCCTATGTACACTCATCCAACAGTGTGATCCATTTAGTGGTCTTCTATGTCTGAAATTTGTTCTATTGTGAATATGCAACTTTTTACTATCTAGGAGCACTTTGTTTTGAGTTTTTAAATCATTAAGTGCTTAAGAATCTAAGCTGTGACATTCCTAGGTCAAAAACAGGTACTGCCTGCTTGTCCCGCCCATTCCAACATGGCAGAGTCGCTCCTGCCTCTGATCCTTGCACATTGCAACAGTAGCGTGGTGGAGCTGCTTGTGCCTCTGAGCCACAGCACACAATGACTTCCTTATAGGCACACAGCAAGTCTAGTTTCCATCAAACAAATCCAAATGCTCCATTCAAAGACTCTGTCTCCCGCAGGAGCCAGACAGAGAACGCAATGGCGGCACAGCCTAGAAAGCCGACATTTTAAAAGAGACAGTTTTTCCTGCTGCTGAGTCAGGACAATTTCTTTGCAGCACGCAACCCACAAACAGCAAAAAACTGTCTTAAATTCTCTCTCTCTCTCCTTTTTAAGCCCTCTCAGGTTTTACGTGGAGTTCATTGCCACACTGGGTGCCACTCTGTTATAGTGGGAGCAGTGGGCTGTGTTCCACCACCTGGGAGGGCTCCCGGAGCTGCGGGTTGCATCCCGCCACCTGGCTAGCTTTACCCAAAAAAATTACACGGAAATGTATTCTTTTAAACACTGCCTGGCCCATTAGTTCCAGCCTCTTATTGGCTAGGTCTTACATATTGATCTAACCCATTTCTAATACTCTGTGTAGCCCATGGGGTGGCTTACCAGGAAAGATCTTAACCTGCATCAGTCTGGAGTGGGAGAATCATGGCAACTCACTGACTCAGCTTCTTTCTCCCAGCATTCTGTTCTGTCTACTCTGCCTACCTAATTTTCTGTCCTATCAGGGCCAAGCAGTTTCTTTATTAATTAACCAATGAAAGCAACAGATTAGAAAGAAGTCATTCCCACATCAAACAATGACCTCCAAATGTAAATAATGTATAAGTGTCTTGATCAGAGGTAGAATTGCACACTGCAATATGATTTATATATGTATGTACTATATTTAGATATATCAATACATGAAATGTTTTAAACAGAGGTAGATGCATGCATGCATACAATAGTCAATAAAATTTAACTTTGGATCCATATAAAAGAATCTATGAGGATAGCTATATGTTTTTCTTTGGGTTCACCTTCTTATTTAGCTTCTTTAGGATATCAAAATATAGACTCACTGACCTTTATTTGTGGCTAGAAACCAATTATGAGTGAGTACATCCCATGTTCATCTTTTTGGGTCTGGGTTACCTC
>NW_004949144.1:2760974-2784664 GCF_000317375.1 Microtus ochrogaster
CAATAAAAAAATAAATAAATAAAAAATAAAAAATAAAAGAATCTATGACAATGTAATTGTCTATAAACAATAACTCACAAATACCAATCTATTATCCCATCATCCAATTTTTCCTCTTATTTTTCTAAAAGATCCCTGGGCTTATAAAATTCCTCCTCCAACCTTCAACGATATACCAATTATAATCAACCCTTACATGATGTCTCTATACCCAAGGACAAATTTTGCTGGGGGAGAGGACGTCTTCCTCTAGAATTATTGTCCTGGGGGCAACATTCTTTCTAGGGGATTCTGTGAAAGTAAAATGAAGGTTAAATATCAAAATTAATGTCTAGTAAGAATGCAAATAGTCTCTGAGTATTTTGTGGAGGTCTGTCCAGAATGTTGTAAGAGATGTGCACCATTTCAGCTAACCAAGTTGGAACCATCTTGTGCAGCTGGTACCCCAAACAGGTCTTATAGTAGCGCCATCAGTATCATGGCATCACATCAGCCAGGTGGAGTTGTTGTTATGGGACCCCACCTTCTTTCTGAAAACTTCAAAGATTACTTCAGGAAAATTCATTGTTCATTGTGTAAAACTTAAACAATAATTATATAGACATAAACAGACATATATATTCAATAAAATGTATGATAGAAACGAAGAAAAACAAAGATTTTTCTAAATTCCTTCAATTTTCTTGGTCATCAATATTGGGTAGTAATTTTTTTCCATTTGTCAATATTCAAACATCCCTTGAATTTTTCAAAGATGAGTGTTTTCCTATGGGGATAAGATCAGAACCCTGACCGCATTTAATATGTTTTTCTTATCAGCTGTATGATTATCATCATTGTGGATGAGCTGTCATGTCTCATTTCCAAGAGGTTTCTCCTCTTCAAACCAAACCTTTATTAATTTTAATGGTATTCACAATTTTTCTTCTCTTGTGGAAGCAAGAGCAAAGCCCCTTACCCAAAGCAGAGCATCTCATGGCTTCCATTGCAAGGTCAGCACGTCCTTGAAATTAACCAGTTTATTTAGTTCAGCAAACTTTTTCATTATCAAATGTCTTTCTGCTGCTGTTATCCCTTTCTCATTAGCGTTAAGAAAATTCAAGGTTAATAAGGCATTATGTAATCTATTTCTGGGGGCATTTCTCACCCCTTTCTGTTTTTTTAGCATATCCTTTATACTTCAGTTTGATCTTTCTATGACTGCTTGACCTGTAGGATTATGTGGTATACCTGTAACATGCATAATATTATCATAAGCAAAAAAAAAAAGGTTTCATTTTCCTAAAGACATAACCTGGACCATTATCTGTCTTTATTTGTGCAGGTATACCCTGATGTGGGAGTGTCATATATCAATCTGTTGATTTCATTGGTTAAGGAATAAAGAAACTGCCTAGGCCCCTTGATAGGCCAACCCTTAGGTGGGTGGAGTAAACAGAACAGAAGGCTGGGAGAAAGAAGCTGAGTCAGTGAGTCACCATGGTTCTCCCACTCCAGGCAGACGCAGGTTAAGATCATTCCTGGTAAGCCAGCTCGTGAGCTACATGGATATTAGAAATGGGCTAGTCCAGGTGTGAGAGTTAGCCGAGAAAAGGCTAGATGTAATGGGCCAAGCGGTGTTTAAAAGAATACAGTTTCCGTGTAATTATTTCAGGGCATAAGCTAAGCTAGCCATGTGGGCGGCCGGGTGCCGGGGACGCAGCCCGCCGCTCCTATTTCAACAATACCCATGATGGCCATAACTTCTAATAAATCTGTGATTACTGAATCAGCTTATTCTGAGCTTAAAGCAGTTGCCTATTGAAAGTCTAAATAGGTGTCAATGGTGTGATGTACATATTTTAAGTTTCCAAATTCTGCAAAGTGGAACACATCCATCTGCCAGATTTCCTTCCTTTGAGTACCCTTTGGGTTAGTCCCTGCAGGCAGCAGTGTTTGGTTACATAAAGAGCAAGTAGGGCATCTCTTTATAATCTCCACAGCTTGTTGCCATATAAACAACTGTGAGAGTGGATATTTTAATACATTGTAAGGAGAACAAGGAAGAATACTGCAAGGTAACAAGGAAAGACAGAATGCAGCAAGAGGCCTGTAGTTGTGAGAAAAGTGTATAAAGAGAATTGCAATTCTAATTTCAATCCTAACATGTTATTTTTTTTGGAGATTTTTGTTGTTGTTGTTGTTGTTGTTGGATAAGTGCATAAAAAAGTGATTTAAAGTAAAAGTCTAAAACCATAACCAAAGCTCCATGGCTTCAAAATGGCTATTCAAACTGTGTGGAATTTCAATGAGATACATACGGTTTGGGACTTGACAGGTTTGGAATGGCTATGCTAATGGAGCTGTGTGATATGTTTTTTGTGAGACTATAATAATAAAGTGATTTGTGTGTCTATGTGTAAGAAGCTGTGAATTTCAGAGGAGAAATTAGAAGTATAATATTTTTCAGTCATGCCTTCAACTTTTTCATCATTTAACAGATCAGAAGGAAGGAACTGTTCTTCCAAAGGGCTTCCAGATCCTAGAAAGAAGTGATTTCATAAGAGATATTAAATATCAGAAATGACTCCCCTACTAATTTTTAGTAGAAGGGAATTTGCTGTCTTTGTCCTCAGTTCTCAAACCACATACACTGAGGCTTCAGTGAAAGGGACAAATGCAACAGGCAGTGAGAATGACGCGAATGTAACTTCTTTTATTTGACTCTTTTCAGAGCTATGTAGTAGTTTATATTATACCAAGACTTTTTGAAAATGTTTGTTTATGTTTAAGCCTGTGTTTTATTCACCAACATGGTTAAAGTGTATTTTATAAAACAATATCACAAAACATTTATGTGAGCTATGACTAAAATCTGCACAAAATTTTATCAGAGAATTCTGAGCAGTCCACAACTAAAAGCCAATGAAAGGCATACTTCGAAAACTGTCTGTTCAATATTTTCAGACTGTAGTTGAAGATATTAACTGACACCAAGAGTCATGGGTTGTGGGGATCTGTGCATTCTTCCAACCAAACAAACTTCCCTGCCCTCACCTCTCCCAGGTGCATCAGTCTCCTTGAGCATTCTTATTTGAGCTTTCTTGGTTTTGTTCACTGCCTTCCATAGTTCACCTCGGTGAACATATGTCTTCTGCATCTCTGTCTAATTGTTGCTGAAAGTCATCTTCCCAGGGTTACAGAGGTTGGCCTCCTGTGCACACCACACACTGTGCAATTACAACACTGCATCTTCCTGCTAGGCCCTAAACTCCCAGAGAAAAGGAATTCCCAATATGTTTGCTTTAGAGCCTTTCCCACAATTATTGGCTCACAGTGATCAGTAATTATAACCAAAAATCTGAATTCATTAGAGCTTTGACAATAACACCACTTACAAGGGTAGAGGCATAGGAACTAGAAAGTTAGTAAAGGGTACAAAGACATGAGTGAAAATAATAAAACAGAAAACAAAAAATAGTACTGGGAGGTAATTCCAGTGAATACTGAAATCACCCATGTTTATTTTCTATACATTTTTATATCCCAATACGACAGGGGTATGAAGACAAAAGACTTCTTTAACATTATAAAAAGGACAACTAGAGTAGTTATTTGTTTCAATACTTTGAGCCATCAAGCCAGTAATCCAATAAACATTCTATCGTTTATGCAGTGAACCCACCTTAGACCAAGTATCCTGAATGCAGTGACTCCCAAGGTCAAACCTCCTATTTTAAAAGAAGGAGCAGAAGTACTCTTGAATTTCCTGACCATTGGTCAGGTGGGAATGAATCTACCTGTATGGGATATCTTGCAATGATGAGGCGAGCAGGCCTGCTTTTCATCCTGCCCAGTTCCCGCATAGCTAGCTTTACACCCGAAATAACAACACACAAATTGTATTAATTTAAACACTGCCTGACCCATTAGCTCCATCCTCTTACTGGCTAACTCTCACATCTTGATTAACCCATTTCTATTAATGTGTATTGCCATGTGACTGTGGCTTACTGGCATGAGTCTAACCACAGTCCGTCTTGGGTAGGAGAAGCATGGTGTCTGCTTGACTCTTCTTTCTTCCTCCCAGAATTCTGTTCTGTCTTCCACGCCTACCTATATTCTGACCTATCAGGCCAAGCAGTTTTCTTTATTAATTAATCAATGAAAGCAACAGATAGATAGAAGACCCTCCTACATCAATATCTTAATGTCAAAAGGACCTAGGTCAGGGTGTGTAGCCACACTTTTAGTCAACAACTTTGAACAAGCCAAAACTCTCTGACCTTCAGCCAGGGTAGAAATAGGCTCCCATTTTTGGGTCTCCATATCAATGTGTAGAATGTTGCAGAATTTGAACAATGAGTCACATACCCGACAAGGCAACAGAAAGTGCAATTACAGCTATAGTGAGAACCATGTAGCAGTAAAGCTTAAAAGGAGACTCAGTGGAGACGATTCTGAGGCATTTTCCTTGCTGTTTTTCCCCTGAAAATATAAATATCCAAATATCAACCTCAAAAACCTTTTAGAAAAAAATTAATTTACATAGAATCAACTGTAGAGTTCATCTGTACTCCCATCATGCAAATGCCCTTCACAGAATTTCCTGGTTCATAAATGATGTCCTTAACTTGCAAAATACTAAAGTAAAGGTAAACACTATTTTTTGCCTCCATTTACTAGTTAATGAATTAAGAAACAATGAAAGAGGAAGAAACAGAAACTGAATATCATGGTGAAAAGTAAATAGCAACAACAAGCCACTGATAGATTTAGTTCTATAAGAAGAGATCTGGTTAGTATGAATGGGTTTGTAATAATAATAATGAAATAAAGTCAGTGTGTAAGGTGGGGTGACAAAGGAGTGTGGTTCTGGCCCATGGAAGGTGGAGACAGGAGGGTCAGGATTTCAACACTATTCTTGGCTAAATTTTAAGTTTCAGACTTAGGTTGAATGCAACAGACATTATTCTATCTATTTGTCTGATGTTCTGTCTGTCTACCATCTAGTTATCTTTCTTATCTACCTACCTACCTACCTATCATGTATTTAACTATAATAAACGAAGTACAGTTAGAACTATAAACAGTATAAGAAAATAAAAAAGGATCATTTCAATAAAATCAGCAAAGTAGGCACACACGTTACTGTAAATCCACAGTAAGAACTCTCAGCATATTAGTAACTGAATGATTTTTTTTCAACCTAAGAGGAGCTATCCAGGATAAATGAAAACAAAATTACAACTACAGTCAGCATGAATGCTCTCTTCCAGTTACCCAGAGCAAGGCAAGGATGTCCACTAACCATTCTAGTGTGACTCTTGGGTTCCTATCCAAGACATAAGGACAGGAAAATGAAATAACAGTTATTCCTCACAAAAAAGATGAAAGTGTTGATATTCAGAAAACAAGGATGTACCTATGTACAAAGTTCTAAGGAGTCTTTTAGAAGATCCCTAAAAGGAAAATTGTAGTAATATGAGTGGCGGGGCTGCGTCCCCAGCACCCCGGCCGCCTGGCTAGCTTATACCCCAAAATAATTACACGGACACTGTATTCTTTTAAACACTGCTTGGCCCATTATATCTAGCCTCTTCTCGGTTAACTCTCACATATTAATTTAGCCCATTTCTAATCATGTGTGTAGCACCCCAAGGTGCACTTACCGGGAAGATTCTAGCCTACGTCCACCTTGGGTCGGAGCTGAATCGTGTCTGCCCAGGAGAGGGGAGCATGGCGTCTCTGCTCCAGAGAGCAGAGCTGTCGAGTCTGAGCTCACTTCCTCTTCCTCCCAGCATTCTGTTCTGTTTACTCCACCCACCTATGTTTTAACCTATGAGAGCCAAGCAGTTTCTTTATTATAATTAACCAATGACCTTCCTCCAGCAGAAAATGAATTCACAATGCAGCAGGGCATAAAATAATGCACTTTCATACACTAACAATTGTCAAAGGCAAACAAATATATAAATATTACAGCACTTATAGTACTGCCAAACACACAATTGTACATGTATGGAACATGCTCACATTCAGTTGCTGGAAGAACATCAAGGGTTTTTAACCACTGAGTCAATTACAAAAAAATGCAATGCAATGACACACTTCCAGTAAATACATCCATTAAAAATGCTCAGTATCACTAATGCTTAAGGGAAATATAGTTTAGTATTTTACTAAAATTTGAAGACATTTATCTCATAACCTAGGTCTAAGCAAAATGCTTGTGTTTACATAAAGAAGCTTATCTGCATTATAGGAACTTTATAAATTTAGCTGGTGGTTTGCAACAACTCAAATACCCCTGAGGTTGTAACAAAATAAAACATTTTACTCAGAACTGGTGGAATATGATTGAAAGGAAAAACTGGTCCTCAGGCTTGCATTTGCAAATTTCTTGTGCTAGCTAAATGTTCCTCACCTTTCTGTTCCCAGGGATCCTTAAGCAAAAACTTATGGCCCAACTTAAGTAACCCTTAAGCAGCTGGTAACAAAAACAGTCATCCACGGGCCAGCAAGGTGGCTTAGTGGGTAAAAGTGTATTATATTCAAGCCTGATATCCTGGATTTAATCCATGAAACATGCAGAAAAGAAGGAGAAAATAAAATACAGGTAGTTGTTTTCTTTACGTTAGATGTGAGTCAAGGTTCATGTGTAAACACCCCCCACCACCACCACCACCACCATCCCCACCAAATCCCAAAGAGCAGCAAAATCCCACCTATCCCATTTTTAGTTTACTTGGAGAATCTGATCACAGGACACTGGGTTTCTGCTGAGAAATTCCAACTACCTCCTCTCTTTTCTGTCACTCTTACCCACTAGTTTCTTGTCGGGTTCCCATGACCTATTAAAAACCTGTTTTTGTATTCAGGTTTGAAATACATACTATGAATTTACAGCTCATTCCTCAATCAATCATGTTCTGAAATTTCTTCTACTATAGCTACAGTGTTCATAGCTGACACACAGCTGTAGAATGCACTGTGGATGAATCTCAAATGCATGATTTCTTCATGGGTCCAGCTACATGATAGTATTGAAAAGCAAGTGTGTAAGCACTGAAAAAGCAAAGATGCCTTAGGCTGGGTACAGAGGAAAGGAGTGTCTACAGAAGGGCATAGGGTAATTGGGTGGGGTCTGAGTCTACAACATGTCTATGATGGAGACTTTATAGTTACATACGTTCTGAAAGTTCATGAACAAATACATGAATGCAATGATATAGTTAGGAGATGGTTTTTATTATAGACATAAAGAAGAGTATAGTCAGAGGTCTCTGCAAGTGTCCAGAGAAGCAAGAGAAAGTAGTAGGCTAATATGGCGAGCAACTTGAACTGGAAAAAAGGGGGAGCCAGAGATGAAGACAACAGGGGTGGGGAGTTGAGACCAAGAGGGAGGAAGATAAAAGTGAAGAGCAAGTGGGGGCCAATATTATACAGGCCACATATTTCTGCATTGTATTGGCAGCCAAGCTGCCAAGCCACAATAGCAGCTGAGGTGTTAAAATCACTTACAGACTGGCTGTCTCCTGGGGTCAGGATATGCTTTTATTGTTCTGCTCCCTTCTTTGTAATTATGAGGACTGTCTTGGAGGAGGTATTAATCTAAGATAGTGACAGAGCTGTAGACATGACTTTAGTCCTGCTACCCTGAAAACAAGATGCTAATGAGCTTCCCCCCTCAGTTTACTTTGAGAGATACAAGCTGTTTGGAGAATAAACATGGGTGTTCTTCAGGATTTGAATGAACCCTGAGATGGTCAGGGACTGTGGTCATCAACTTAGGATTTATAATAGTCAAAAGGCAGCAGCATGCAAGTTTTCTTTTCCAGGAGCAGAGACACAGTGAGTGTCAGGTGCATAGATCACATTTGTCAGCCTCAAGAGGAATGACCAGGTAAATTTTGAAGCCCACATGCCATCCATGCTGATAAATACTTCAAACTGTAGATCTGTCTGAACCTCTGCCATCTCCATCCCCTCTCCAAGAGGCAGAAGAACAGAGAGCTAGATCTAGGCATCATCATTGACCTTAGGAAGTAGCCAGGAGGCTAGATATCTCTACGACAAGTTAAGAGTTTCTACTTAAACATCAGCCCTGATACATGAGGACTAGGCCTGTGAGCAGACAAGCTTAATAGCTGTCACGACAGGAAGGCTTCCCTACCTACCTATGTGTAAATCTGGAAACTGCTACAGGAGTCTGTGGTAGAGAGATCCCTATGGACATGTTGTGTTGTGGAACAGCTCAGCACAAATCCTTGGACAATTGGAAGGTGTTAGTAGTGCCTGTGTCCTGGTAGCTTGAAAAAGGCTCATGGTTGAGGGGAGCAGAAGGAAAAAGGAGAGAGGGAAGTAACATATATATAAGGACGAAACTAGGTCTTTATGCCAAATGAAGTACAACAACCAAAAAAAGATAAATGTTTGCGTCCTATGTAGGATGTAGAACAGTAGGTTTTAATCCTATGTAAGATGAGGTGTGGCCCTTTATAGGATTTGGGCAGAAGGCTGGGCATTTCCTGTAGCCCCACACTGCTCTGAAACCTAAAGCTGATGCAAAGAGCACCGAAGACCTGGATCTCCAGTACAACGATGATGCACAGCACACACGTAAATGGAACACTATTCAAAACATGTAACTCCCAAGACTATTCTCTGTTTCAACCTGAACTTTAAAGTTAATTAATCGATATGAATTTAATGTTCTAAAAGTAACTCAGTAGAATTAGGTTAGGCTTAAAAGATGAATTTTAAATAAATTTAAAATGAAAAGAGTCTTTTTTTTTTTTTTTTAAATCTCACTAAGAAATGAGAAATATAGCATCCGGAGCAACAGCTGTGGGTGCAGGAAACCAAGATCTTACTGTTTGGTTTTGAGCCTGGCCTCTAAAGGATGAATCATCTCCCATTCTGCTCAAGGACTTCCTGTGCTTCCCTGAAGCACATAAGGGTTGCCACTGCAAAATAACATTTCTGTTGAGCTTATTCACATTTATGATCCCTGACGAACTTTTCCTGGGTTGGAGGTAAAACAAAGACTGGATAAGTCATGAGTATTTGCAGTGATCACATCTGATCTGGGGGATGCCTGCTCTCTGCTTCTCACCTTGAAGAATAAGAGACAAAGAACCAGAGGGGCAGGTGGGTGATAAGGCAGATATGAGGAAATTTAGTTTGCTAGGAGAGGAATGTGGCCTGCAGTCACGGATGTGGGAGGGAGTCTGATGTACCCTCTGGACACGAGCAAGGACATTTCCGCTGTAGAATGGAGCTTGTGTGACTGGAACAGCTGATTAGAGAAGGGTAAAGGTAGCTGATCACAGCTAAAGAGCAAGTAGGAGCTTTATCGCTTTTGGAAGGATGCTTTAGATTAACATTTTTCATGCTGAAAATGTTTGGAATAATAAAAAATCCCAAGCTGGGTTTAAACTTCAAATCCTCCTCCCTTTGCCTCTTCGGTGAATCATCCTGTAGCATATCTCAACTGAAGGAAACAAGGTGAGTTAGAGGTCTAGTTGAGTAAGCTATTATGTGTTGTTACAGGTCCCACCAGGATTTGAAGGAGCTCAAAGTTTGAAATGTAAAATACCCTGTCTACCCTGCTCCAAACCCAAGCTCTTGGAGTGGCTCAAGCAATCTCTCCTCACTTCAGGGAACCAGATTTACTAGGTCTGGAGGTCATTACTGCCCCATGCCTCCTGCTGGTCACTATGGAAAATGCACCCCCTACTCCTTAGGCATGTGAGCTCTGCTGAGCAACCCATTCATGGAACCTCCACAGTCTTTTCCTCTGCCCTGGGGCTCTTCATTCAGGGCAGAACATCAGCACCCAGATGGAGGGGGCACACACAGGTGGCCTTTCTTAGTGGTGATTTGCCCGCCTCAAAATTCAAAACTCAATCCTATTTCAAGTGCTGCTGTGGCTATGAGCACTTGAACCCGTGACACTTTACACTAACTTATAAGTTCCAAGACACCCAGAGACACCTGGTCAGGGTGAGATTAGAACACCACAGGACTAGTGTGTGCACACCCCTGGTTCATGCCTAGTGGTTTTCCCCCACCAGAGCACTTGCCCTCCCTCAGCTGTAAACACCTCCTTCAAAGATGCTGGGGACATAGTATGTGTCTCATCCCAACTTCACATTTCTTTGTCAGGATTAGGTTCAGGATTTCCATCTAGGTGTGTGTCATGGACTATGTGTGCCCTGGACTTGGCCATCTTCTGTGAAGGGTGACTGGGTAGTTCATTTCATGCTATTAATGGTTTAGAAATTTCCTTGAGATGGGCATTGGTGGCACACCTTTTAATCCTAGAACTTGGGAGCAGAGGCAGGCAGATCTTTGTGAATCAGAGACCACATTGTTGTACAAGAGGACAGTCAGGGAAACACAGAGTAGCCCTATCTTGAAGAACAAAAACAAATCAAACAAACAAAAATCTAAAACAAAACAAAAATAAATTTCCTTGACAGCTGTGGAGGCTCCTGCCCTCTTACATGAATGTCCAAAATATAAAATTATAGTTCATGATTGATTCAAATTGTTTTAAAATGTAGGAATTATGGGAGAGCTATCCCATTATCCCAAATCTCCACCAGCTGCAACTCCCAGGAAAGAAGATCCTGTACCTTGCCAGTGCAGGAACAGATCCAACTGTAGTGGAGACTGTGTGGGTGAACCTGCTCTTCATAGTAAGCAAGGAAGCTGGGGCAGATGGGAGACTTGGTCACAATATATAGCCAGCCTTCTTGTCAGAGGCGTGGTTAAGCCAGCCCCAAAGTTTTAAATGTGAAAGAGCTATCCTCACTACTTTTCAGTCACAAAGCAGTGTAAGTGGTGAAGACAAACACCCCTTAACCCTTGCCACTAATGTCCTGCAACAGAGGAGAGGTGTGCTTACCGGGAAGATTCTAGCCTATGTCCATCCTGGGTCAGAGCTTCATCACGTTTCGCGTCTGTCCCAGAGAGGAGAGCTATCGAGTCTGAGCTCACTTCCTCTTCCTCCCAGCATTCTGTTCTGTTTACTCCACCCACCTATGTTCTAAGCTATCAGGGCCAAGCAGTTTTTTATTAATTAACCAATGACCTTCCTCCATCATTTCCCCTTTTTCTGTTTAAACAAAAAAAGGAAGGCTTTAACTTTAACATAGCAAAATTACATATTACAAAATAGTTATCAAGTAAAAATTATAATATTTACATGTATTTTATCTTTTATCATAACTAAGGAAAACTATAACTATATATTCTTTAACTCCATCAAAGACTCCAGAAGGGCCCAGATCATCGGGCTATCAGGCAGCCCTGTTTAGGTACTGAAGAGTTCCATCTGGACGGGTGAGTGTGTACTTTCCAGGGGCGGACTGTCCCGGAAGAGAGCGTGGGCCCCCCCTCCCCCAGCTCCTTCTGCAGGGCTGTCTTTCTTACACATGACTCCCCCTTCCCCCCACAAGCCTGCGTTTCCTACTAGGTCCTCTGCTCAGGAACAGTTTTCTGCTCCTACACTAAGGCTACCCACCCAGAGCGGTGAGTGCCTGCCTACCGGAAGTACTCTGACAGGCACACTGAAAAAGCTCAGACCTTAATTCTTTTTTTTTTTTTTTTTTTTTTTTTTTTTTTTTTTTTTTTTTGGTTTTTGAGACAGGGTTTCTTTGTGGTTTTGAAGCCTGTCCTGGAACTAGCTCTGTAAACCAGGCTGGTCTCAAACTCACAGAGATCCGCCTGATCTCCTGAGTGCGGGGATTAAAGGCGTGCACCACCACCGCCCGGCTCAGACCTTAATTCCTTAAGGTTTACCTAATAATAATCTCTGGGGAAGAGTTATATGGGAAATGACTGGAGCCATGCTTTTCCCTGATTTATGACAGCTAAGAGCTCATTAGAGGATCTGAATCCACACCCCCAACAAAACGGGCTGTTTTTTGACTTTCTCGTCTGCAAAATTTAAAAGGAAATAAGTGTTATGGGTTGAACAATAGCCTCTAAGTAAAAGGAAACTGTGACGTGCTCAGGAGTTAGTAGAACAAATACACATGGGACATGTTGAACTCAGCCTTCATCCCTGGATGTCATTCAGGAAAAAATCTAAAGGCAAGGGGAAATTATTACATGACTTAAGATCTATTAATTTACAAATGAAAAAGATGGGGTCTTACAGCATGGCCTTCATGAGGCACTGCTATCCCTATTAATAATTATATTTCAGTATTGTATATAAAAAGGGGATAGAAAAAGGTTTGCTTTTTCCATACCAGTGCTAAAAATGCATATACTGATCAAAGACAGTAGTGGAAATTTTTTCCTTGAAGAATGAAACATATTCCGACTATCTGTCATTATCACATGTTTCAAGCCTTAAATACCCTGTTAAATGGCCCATCTAATATATTTATTCATCATATGGATGACATTTTGCATGCTCAGTATGATTCTACCAAATTACAGGAAGGTTTTCAAATGCTTCAGACAATTATAAGTGATACCTGCCTTAAAACAATTTGTCTCCAGTCACATTATTTACTTTAATTTATTGAAAACATATGACAGCTCATTATATTGCAAAACTTAGTCTAGGCCTATGAGTTTATCTCTGGTTACTTGGAAAGATATAATAATAGATAATGGTAATCACCAGTCCCATTACTTATCATTGCAAGAGTTTTCCTTGTGTCTTTTCAGAAAATATACCGCAGGAATCTGTAACCCTGCCCAGCTGAACAGATCATCAACAGCTGATATAAGCAATGAAGCTGATAACATTGAAGAGATGCAAGAGAAGGCAGCAAGCACCTATCATACTTGTGTTTTTGCTTACTGAACTAAGTCCAAATAATGCCAATTCCAGAATGTATTGGGCATTGGTACCTAGCTCTCCCTTGTTACTTGGGTGAGCTAATAACTTTCCCTGTAACTTTCTCCAGAGGGGTTTATCTCTGGACCCTCTCCTAACCTACTAGCATTTCTGGCTCTGTGTGTGTGTGTGTGTGTGTGTGTGTGTGTGTGTGTCTGGGAGCTTTGGGAAATGACAGTAAGAAAACATTTGTCATCCCAGTGTGTCCTAAAAGGAAAAGGGAGTCAGAGACAGAACAATTTTCAGGTGATCCTGGACAGGCAATTCAGACAAATGGAGCAGCAATAAGACACTGTATCCAACAAGGAAGAAAGATGAGGGACTCATGCTCACAGTTGTCCTTTGAACACCAAAGTCATATGTGTACTCGGGCACACATGTTCGCACATTCATAACTCAAAAAAGCAGATGCCCATTCACTCCTACATACCACACATACACATGGAGACATGCACACATACGTACACACATACGCACACTGCATTTGTTTAATACAATCGTTAAATTTGGTTTAGCTGTTGGGAACAGTTTTAACCAGACTATTTGCTAGCAGAAGGTTCACCTAGGTCTACATGGCTTTGCAATGTTTTTCATCCAGTTCAAAGGGGGAATACATTCACTAATAGTCTAACAAAAACACTTCTATGATTGATGCTAAGAATTCAGCCTATAATTCCAAAACATAAGCCTCTCAGAACATGGTGGCTACAAAATCAAGGTTGTGGTGTATCTACACAAAGTGCTGTGACTGGTCAGAAACAGCTGAAGAAGAATAAAATTAATCATTTTCTAGCATCCAGGTAAAGAGAAAGAAGAGGAGGATGAAAAAGAGGACCAACAGAGCAGAGACTGAGCCTGAATAGGGATAAAGTGCAGTAAGGAGAGAGAGAGAGAGAGGGGGGGGGGGAGAGAGAGGGGAGAGAGAGAGAGAGAGAGAGAGAGGAGAGAGAGAGAGAGAGAGAGAGAGAGAGGAGACACTAAACGTATTTGTTATGGGAAGGTCCCAAGAGCTATATTGATGGACAACCATCTAAGGCCTGGTGATGAAAGCGGTAACACAGGCTTATAATAAAGATTGAGGAAGGTTGTAGAGTCCTAGGAACTGAACCTTAGAGGGCTGAGGGCCATGATTATTGAGAACTGTACAAGGACTGAATGATGGAGGAAGGTCATTGGTTAATTAAATAAAGAAGCTGCTTGCCCTGATAGGTTAAAACAGGAGGGAGGAGTAAACAGAGCAGAATGCTGGGAGGAAGAGGAAGTGAGGTCAGACTCCACAGCTCTGCTCTCGGGAGCAGATGCCTCAGAGAGATGCCATGCTCCCCGCTCCTGGGAAGATACACTCCCGGTAAGACCGGTGCTCACTAAGACCGGTGCTCACAGATTATTAGAGATGGGTTGATCGGGATATCAGAATTAGCCAGTAAGGGCTAGAGCTAAAGGGCCAAGCGGTGATTAAATGAACACAGTGTCCGTGTAATTATTTCGGGTAGAGCTAGCCATGTGGGCGGCCGGGTGCCGGGACGCAGCCCGCCGCTCCTATTACTACAACTGAACACTTAAGGACACCAGTTGCTGCTGATTCCCACACAGCTGTTGTGGCTCACTTCTACAGAAGAAATGGAAGAACTTATTGTCATCCAGTGGAGCAAGGAAACTTCAGCCTGCTAGTTTCTGACATTTTCAAATAATATGCATAAAATATGTATTTAAATAAAAACTTACTTGGGGACGTCAAAAAGGCAGTGTTCTGACATTCCTTTACCACAAACTACACCATAATCTGGGGAAAACAAATCTAAAAGTAGACAAAAATTTACATAAGAATAAACATTTTAGGATAAATACTGATATGGAAAGCTCTCCATACATCAATGAATAAGAGACAACTTCAATAAAAAGCATCCATAGTAGCTTAAGTCAAGGTATTAAAGCAAAATGCTGGAGGAAATAAGTGAGTTTTCATTGGTCAGCAGAGACATGAAAGAATAAAAAGATTAAAGGAGGACTCCATTGCAAAATGGTGAATATGAAATTCATCTAGCCAGCAAAGCTAAAGCAATGAAAAGGGTAATTGTTGGAAGAATTAAGAGATTTTGATGATATTCCAAATAATAGTAAGGAGAGAGGACAATGAAAGAAGCTGAATTTTAATACAGCAAACTTTCTGGAAATGACAGACAAGTCAGAACAATCCCAGGATTTTCAAAGAAGCCTCATCAAGAACTGCTGTGGAAAATGCTCTTGTATATAATTATTTGTCACTCTGATTGGATTAATAAAATACTCATTGACCAGTAACAAGGCAGGAAATATGTGCAGGGCAATTATACTTGGAGAATTTTGGGAAGAAGAAAGGCAGAGCTAGTCACCAGCCTGGTGCGGAAGAAGCAAGGTGAGAATGTTGCACTGCGAAAAGGCACCATGCCACATGGCTAAACATAGTCAAAGACTATGTGTTAATTTAAGCTATAAGAGCTAGTTAATAATAAGCCTGAGGTAGTAGGTCAAACAGTTTATAAATAATATAACCCTATGTATGTTTCTTTGCGACTGAACAGCTGTGGGAATGAGTGAGACAGAATTTTATGACTGCAAAGGACCTCAATTTCTATATAAGTGAAAATACCAGACCTGATTCAAACTCTGTCACAGTCAACTCAAGTACTAGTAGTAAAAGTCTAGTGTGCATCCTCTGAGGAGAGTCAGTGAGCAAGCCATGTTCTTATGCCTGTGTACATCTTAGACACATGTATTAGTGGTCATCACTTTCTGTAAAGAACTTACTAAGTGCTATGCAATAAAAATTGTATCCCACTTTGGACCTTCTACAAACCCTGATTACCTGATTAGAACTTTTGTGATAGTGGAGAGGTAGGGATATGGCATAGCTCAGTTATAATTTATCTTTAAAATGATATCCACTCACTGCCTACTTCTGTGTCTGACTTGATATATTTGTAGCTGACATACAAAACATGTTTGGAAAGTGTTAACAGACTCCTAGCTTCCACCAACTCACTTAAAAAGAATACTACCAGGTAGCATATGAGACTTATAGCTTAGGTTCCCCATATTGCTGGAACCTGCCCATTTGATGTTTCTACCATATTTGAAAAGTTTCTTGATTCATGGCATTCTTTGTTCTATTCCAATAAAAAACTTCATGAAACTGCCACCATAATGGATCATGGAGTTTGGGGTAACTTGAATCTGTGTTACTGGGCCATGAACATTCATGTTTGACTCTGTAATAAACTATCTCTCACCCATTTATGGGAAGGCCTACATTTTTCATATTGACAAATGCATATTTAAAACTATCTATCTCTAGAGAGGGCATGGCATTCTATGCAAAGATAGAAAGTATAGGTTTTCCATCAAGGACACCATGACACAAAAATATATTAATTATAACACTCTTTGGCCAAAGGCTTAGGCATATTCCTAACTAGCTCATATATATTAACTGAGCCCATTTCTAGTAATATGTTTATTTATACAAAGCTGAGGATTACTCATAAAATTTTGGCCACTATGTGCTTCAGCCGAAGCATGGTGTCTCTTTATATTCTGATTACTCTTTCTATATATCTCTGTTTAGTCTTCCTGAAGAAGGATGTAAATCGTGTTCTTATGCCTGTACAGGTCTTAGACACATGTATTAATTGTCACCAGTTCCTGTTAAGAACTTACTATGTACTATGCAATGAAAATTGTACCCTACTTTGAACCTTGTACAAACTCTGATTACCTTATTTAGAACTTTAGTGATTGTGGAGAGGCAGGGATATGGAAGTCCAGAGCCCAGTAATGATTTATCTTTAAAATTATATCCACTCATTGGCTACCTCTGGTTCTGACTTGATATATTTGTAGCTGACAGAAAAAACACATGTGGAAAGTCATACCAGACTACTAGCTTTCCCCAAATATGATGCAAAAAAAACCCCCACCACATAGCAGATGAGAGGTACAGCAGAGGTTTCTCTATGTTGCTGGAACCTGCCCATCTAATGTTTCTACCATATTTGAAAAGTATTTTGATTCATGATGTTTTATGTTCTATTCTCATAAAATCTTCATGAAACTTTCAACATATTGGATCATTGAGTTTGGAGTAACTTGAATTTGTGTTACTGGGCCATGTGCATTTATGTTTGGCTCTAGAATAAACTATATTTCATACTTTTTAGGGAAGACCTAAGTTTTTCATACTGACAAATGCATATTTACTACAATCTCAGGAGAAGGCATGTTATTCTATGCAATTACAGAAACTATAGGTTTTTCATAGGGCCACCCAGACGTGAATAATAAGACAAACTCTATTAATTATAACCCTGTTTGGCCAAAGGCTCAGGTATATTCCTAGCTACCTTTTGTATATTAATTTAACCCATTTCTAGTAATCTGTGTATCACCACAAAGCTGGTTTTTGGTGGTACAGATTATGGCATCTTTCTCCATCAGTAGCTACAGGGTGTCTCTTTGATTCTTCTTATTCTCTATATATGGTATCTCTTTTACTCTGCCTACTCTCTGCATCTCTGTTAAGATTCCCCACCTGGCTTTACTCTGCTAAGTCATTGATTGAAACAGCTTTATTCATCAACCAATAAACGCAACACATATACGGAATGACATCCCACATCAAGATACTTTAGAAATTCCTTAACTTTAAAAAAGTCAAAAAATATATTTATCAAATAGAAATCAAAAATGCTTTGAAGGAGAGATTTTACTTGTTTCCACAAGAAGAAAGAGACTGTGGATTTGTTCCAGGTTGATATGTATTTGGCTTGATGCAGGAAGACTGCCTGAAATTTGACAAGTGATAGCTATCAACAAAGATTATAGCTGGCCTTCCAAAAACTTGGTCATGATCTCAAAATTATCTTGGCGACCTTTACAGAGACTTTCCCTACATTCAGCAATAAGCAGTCTAGAGAACACAATGTGCACACATACAAGAGCTGGACTGTGGAATGCTTTTGGTTATTTTGTGGTTCAGGGTTGTTTGTTATATTTAGAAGAATATAGGAATACATAAATAATAAGAAAAAAGGATAGATTATTGAATCTACTTTAAACTAAAAAGCAACTATTAACCTCAAATATTTTTTATTGGAATGGACTTTTCTATACTAATACAAATTTAAGGTAAATTTTTGTTATAGCACACTGTATATATGTTTCTAGTCTTGTTAAAAGGATTTTTGTGTGTAGGTAAGAATTTAAGTGTGTTCTTTTTATAACATATTGTAAGTAGGTTTTTAGTTTTGTTTGAGATATTGCGTCTATGCAATTCACTTATAAATGTAAAGTGAAGCTCTAGTTTTTAAAAGCTATTCTTATAAACTATATAGGATATTCAAAAACATAGGTTGGTAGTTTTAGTCATGGATAACAGTCAATTTTGTAGATATGTTAGGCAGGTTTTCTAGAGCATACAAAGATATAGCTTTGATAGATAAATGGTCTACAAATACTTCATGACCTATACATTATGTCATTTAAAATGTATTAACCTGAGGTCTTTCATGACAATGAGACACTTCTGCTCCTGGCAGTACCAATTTACTTCAGAGATGATGACCATTGAAGAAGCTCCTTATGGCGTTTGCTGTCATTGTGGCAAGGTTAGTTATTTGGGCAAGAAAATGCCCTTGCTTACACTTCTTACAAAATTTTGTATAAACTTGACAAACAGGATCCACATGAAAATGACCATAGAGCTTTGACAAAACAAGGCAGAAGGATCTGTCTGGGTTCTGATTCCTGAAAAGAACTGCCAGATATTCTCCAGGACACAGAGGAAAGCGACTGACAAACAGCCAATGTGGGTACTACAGACTTTCAAATTTTCTGCTTCATTGAAAAGTCTGCTAGATACTATGGGCCTGTAGGCTGAAGATGAATGCCCCAATGTTGTAAAGGCACTTGGGTAGTTGCATTGGCAGTCAATTGTTTCTGTCATTCCTAAAGTTGTTGGAAGTCATTTTTAGTGTACTTTTTGTTTACATAAGTAGTATAATATTTTCTAATGACTTTTATAGAGTTGAAGCCTAGATAGTTATAATTTAATTTCCTTAGCTATAAGAGGAAGTAAATCAGTGTAAGAATACATGGGTGGGGTGGGATGGGGGTAAAGGGAATTGGGGAGAGAATAGTGAGAAGGGAAGGATGGGGAGAACTTGGGGGAATGGGTTGGTTGTGATAATGGAAGGGTGGATATGGGAGCAGGAAGGTATATTTCTTAATTAAGGGATCCATCTTAGGATTGGCAAGCGACCTGACTATACAGCGGCTCCCAAGTGTCCAGGGAGATATCCCCAGCTAGTTCCTTGGGCAGCTGAAGAGAGGGAACCTGAAATGGCCCTATCCTATAGCCATACTGATGAATATCTTGCATATTACCATAGAACCTTTATCTGGCAATGGACGGGGATAGAGACAGAGACCCACATTGGAGCACTGGAATGAGCTCCCAAGGTCCCAATGAGGAGCAGAAGGAGGGAGAACATGAGCAAGAAAGTCAGGACTGCGAGGGGTGCACCCACCCACTGAGACAGTGGGGCTGATATATTGGGAGCTCACCAAGGCTAGTGTGACGGGGACTGAAAAAGCATGGGATAAAACCGAACTCTCTGAACATGGCAGACAATGAGGGCTGATGAGAAGCCAAGGACAATGGCACTGGGTTTTGATCCTACTTCATTTTCTGGCTTTGTGGGAGCCTAGCCTGTTTGGATGCTCACCTTCCCAGACCTGGATGGAGGGGGAAGAACCTTGGACTTCCCACAGGGCAGGGAACCCTGACTGCTCTTTGGACTGGAGAGGGAGGGGAAAGAAGTGGGGGGAGGGGGAGAGGAGTGGGGGGAAGGGGGAAATGGGAGGCAGGGAGAAGGAGGAAATTTTTTTCAATAAAAAAAGAAAAAAAAAGAATACATGCAAGGACATAAAGGACAATATGCCATCATCAGAACCCAGTGGTCCTGGACAGATGTGAAGCAGAAAAAAAGAGACCAAGAATGCCAGTCCAGACTATTATGCCAATCAAAACACTCAATAACCATAGACAGAGAAAACAAGATATTCCATGACAAAACCAGATTTAAACAATACCTATTCTCAAATCCAGTCCTACAGAAAGTACTAGAAGAAAAACTCCAAAACAATTCCATTAGCTGCACACAAAAAACACAAGTAATGATAACCTCAAAGAAGAGAACACACACACATATGCACTTGACCACCACCAACAGCAAAACCAAAATATAACAGGAATTAGAATTAGTAATACCTTGTATCAAATATATCTTAATATCAATGGACCAAATTTACCTTTAAAAACACACAGGCTAGCAGAATTCATAAGAACACAGGATCTGAATTTTTGCTCCCATTTTCTGAAATTGAGGATAAACACCTAAACTTTAAAGACAGACATTACCTCAGAGTAAAGGTTTGGGAAAAATCATTCCAGTCAAACCAACTTAAGAAGCAAGCTTGTGTAGTAGCTATTCTAATATCTAACAAAATACACTTCAAGCTAAAATTAATCAAAGACATAAAGAAGAAAATTTCATATTCATCACAGAAAAAATCCATCAAGGTAAAGTCTCATCTCTGAACATTTATTTAAACTAACTCAGAATATTTGTCTATTTAGTCACATGGCTTGGTACCTTTTTTTTAGTACTTCCTCTGTGTGTGGATGGTAACAGCATCTCTACCTTTCCTCTTCCAAGAATTCTCTTAGTTTGGTTGCTCCACCTATACTTCCTGGATGGCTACCGATGAAATAGTTTTTTATTAAACCAATAAAGTTACAAAGCTAGTGCACAGGAAGATTATCCCACAGCATATCCCCTTTTGTCTTTTAAAAACAAGAACACTGAATATAATCTCCTCTGTGTAGCTTTTTCAAGACCATTATTCATAACAACTTGTAACGTATACTTCAAGCAAAACAAATGTCCATAAAGATTTTAATGGAATGTAGACACAGTTTTCTAGACTGCTTCCTGCTGATTGGGTGCACTGATAATCTTAGGTTTACCCCCCAAAAATTTAGAAATATGGTCAAGTCCTGAATGCAATATTCTGTGAGGCTGGAGCATCTCAACCAGCTGCTTTGAATTTGTTCTGGATGTAGAACTAAAGAGAAATTGTAACAAATGCTCTGAAATGTTGAGTCACCTGGACCATCCTTTTACATTGCAGAGTTTTTAGGGGGTCTTCCTCAATTATCCCTAATTTTTCTTAACCCAGAATGAATCCACAGCCTTTCATTTCCCATGGAAACCAAAGAAAAACCTCTTGTCCAAAGTAACATATCTTTTAACTAAAATTTCAATGTCAAGGCATTTTCACAATATATAGGTTGGATGAATACAGAAAGACTTATAATCAAAAGTCTTTTAATGACTATTGTTCCTTCCTCAGCAGTAAAACATGTCAAAGATAACATATTAATATAAAGCATCCAGTTTCTCAATGTATTTTCCATCTTTATGTGGCTTTTTAAAACTCCATTTCTTTTATTTTTATTTTTTAATTTATGGATTATTGAGACAGGTTTTCTCTATATATCATTGGCTGTCCTGGAACTCACTCTATAGACCAGACTGGCTTCAAATTCACAATGATCTGCTTGCTTCTGTCTCTTAAGTGCTGGGATTTAAAGGCATATACCAGTATGACTGGCCTACTCTACTTTTTTTGTATAAACTTTCTGTACCCATTTTCTTTTCTATCTCAAGAATACATATATTTTTTAACACACTGTAAAATGTTTAGAGGGTTTTTCTATCATAATGTCTTTACTGTATATCTCTCTCTTTTTCTGATCAAATCAGTATTTAATCTGCTAAGTGATATGGCTAGGATTAAAGCAGCAACCTTGATGGCTGGCTCTGCCCCATTTCTTGGCCTCCTGAGAGTATAGTTTTGTGATGGAAGTATGGGTGGGAGCCTTGTTTATTGTCACAGCTCTGTAGAGTTTCTAGGTCCATGCCACCATGAAGAAGCCTGATGCCAGCTGCTTATCAACACCATTTAAGTGTTTAGTGACATGATCTCTTAAAAAAGTCACCATGAAGTTTTTGCTGCTAATTCTGGGTCAGGAAGACTTTCTTAAAGGAATTGTACATCTGTTCACTGCCAGCACACAGAGCCTACTGAAGAACAGATAGTTACCAAGACACTGTGCTTGACTCTGTTCTTAGCTGTCTAGAAGCCTTTTTTTCTTAAAAAAGAAAAAAAGACTTTATCAGTCTTTGGTGGAAAATCTTGCCAAACATTTTTTTTAATTTATTTATTTATTAAGGATTTCTGCCTCCTCCCCGCCACCGCCTCCCATTTCCCTCGCCCTCCCCTGATCAAGTACCTCTCCCTCATCAGCTTGAAGAGCAATCAGGGTTCCCTGACCTGTGGGAAGTCCAAGGACCACCCACCTCCATCCAGGTTTAGTAAGTTGAGCATCCAAACTGCCTAGGCTCCCCCAAAGCCAGTACGTGCAGTAGGATCAAAAACCCATTGCCATTGTTCTTGAGTTCTCAGTAGTCCTCATTGTCTGCTATGTTCAGCAAGTCCGATTTTATCTTATGCTTTTGAACTTCATTTGTAGATGGACATGTGCTTTTGTTTCCCAGCTGCCCAGAACCAAATAATCACATAGAAACCATATTAATTACAACATGGTTTAGACTATCGGCTCAGGCTTACCATAAACTAGCTCTTACAACATAAATTCTTTCTTTGGTTAGTCCAATGGCTTGGTACTTTAGCTTAGTGCAGCATTATCATTCTTTTTCTTCTGCATATAGATGATCATCTTTTTTCTTCTGCATATAGATGTTGACAACATCTCTACCTTTCATCTTCCCAGAATTCTGTTAGTCTGGTTGCTCCACTTATACTTTCTGTCTGATTACCTGCCAATCAGAGTTTAACTAAACCAATGGAATGACAAATCTTTACATTGCATCCTATTATTCCATAGCATTCTATTCTTTATCAAAACTTCACAAGAAAGGTCTCTAATTCAGTTGCTATTATTGATCCCCCTTGAAACCTCTTGACCTAGTCCTACAGCTTCCAATCAATTTTACCACGACTGTCTTCCAACTTCCTATTAGGGTGTCCCATTTTACTCTTATACATTTCCACCACTTCCATAGTCCAATGTCCTAAAGTCTTCCGTATTGTTCCAAAATATCACGGGGGGAACCATGGCAGCTGATTGGTAGGCAAGTTAATGGAACAGGAGTTAAGAGCTTACATCCTGAGTTACAAACTGGGGGCAGAAAATGGACTAACAGACAACAGCATGCAGTTTTGAAATCTCAAAACCCATGCCCAGTTATATTCCTCCTCTTTACTGGGCTACACAATGTAATCTTCCTTAAAATGTTCCACCAACTAGGGATCAAGCATTCAAATATATGATCCTCTGAGGGTCATTTTCCTTCAAACTACCACATTAATAGTATTTTTATCTTGCCAACTCTAACCTTTGTTGAAAAATATCTTCAGATTCATGTTATCCAACTGTCTCTTTTCTTTTTATTCTTTTTTTCCGTTTAATGGTATTTTTTTTTCTTTTTTTTTATTGAGAAAAAGGAAAAAAAAGTTTCCCCCTCCTCCCAGCCTCTCATTTCCCTCCCCCTCTTCCCACCTTTCTCCCCCTCCCCCCACTCCTCCTCACCTCCCTCTCCAATCCAAAGAGCAGTCAGGGTTCCCTGCCCTGTGGAAAGTCCAAGGTCCTCCCCCCTCCGTCCATGTCTAGGAAGGTGAACATCCAAACTGGCTAGGCTCCCACACAGCCAGAACATGAAGT
>NW_004949144.1:2786357-2791666 GCF_000317375.1 Microtus ochrogaster
ACTCACTCATAATTGGTTTCTAGCCATAAATAAGGGTCATGGAGGCTACAATTGGTGAACCTAAAGAAGCTAAATAAGAAGGTGAACCCAAGGAAAAACATATAGTTATCCTCTTGGCTATGGGAAGTAGACAAAATTGCCGGGGAGAAAAGTGGGATCTTGGGAGTGGGGTGGGTTGGGGGTAAGGGGAGATGGGGAGAGAAAAGTAAGAAGGGGAGGATGGTGGGAACTTGGGTAAACAGGATGATTGGGATAAAGGAAGGCTGGATAGGGGAGCACGGAAGCACAATTCTTAGTTAAGGGAGCCACCTTAGGGCTGGCAAGAGACTTCTTTTTATTCTTTGCGAATTTTATATGCACATAATGCATTTTGATCATATATATATACATCATATCACCTTCTCCAACTGTTCCCACATCCATCCTCAACATTTCCCTGTCTCAATTTTATGGCTTTTCCCTTTCTAAAATTAACTTATCAAGTTTAATGGATGATACTGTATAACATAGGTGTAGAGACACCTACTGGAGTAGGAGCAACCCACTAGTAGCCATGCATTCCCAATGAAAACTTACTCAACTGGTAATAGCTCCTTAGGGAGTTGTGGCAACTTATGAGCAACTTCCCCAAACATAATGGAATAATTCTTTTTATTATTTTGAGTAAGGGTCTCTTTGTAGCCTGGCTCTTTTAGAACTCACTGAATAGACAAGGCTTCTAGTCTTGAACTCTAGGAGAACCTCTTGTCTTTACTTAGAAACTGTTAGAATTAAAGATATGTGCCAGTGAACTTGGCCCATGGTATGATTTGACAGGCATAATTTTGTGAGATAATCACAGTTGTGCTTAATTTGAATATGCAATTACCGAGTTATGTCCAGAAGATAGGATTTTAGGTTATTTTTCCATTAATTTCATACCCTCTTCCATGGTGTTTCCTGGGTTGGAATTTATATAGATATGTGACTTAAGGCTGAGCACTCAGTTATGTATGTACAACACTTTCATCAGTTATAGTAATTCCTGCATTACCCGCTGTGTTATAGAGTATTTGATCACTGTAAATCTCCAAGATTGTGCTATTTACTATAACAACCTGCCTCTAGCTTCAGTGCATCCCAGCCCTAGAACACACCCTTAATCAAGGAGATTTCTGTTTATAATAAACAGAATAGAATAAAATCAGCCATAGGTTAAGAGTCAGAGCAAACAACTTGTTGACAGAAAGTAGTCATAAAGAGTAAGAGAGAGTCATGAAAGAGACATAAAAAAGAAATAGAAGGGAGGGACTTTGAGTTTGGTGGTCCTTTTTGGTTTGGAATGGCAGAAGAAAAGTCTCTTTCTGGGACATCAGTGAAGGAGGAAGGTCATCTGGCTGCTTTCTCTGCCTCTGGCTCATGGGTATTTATTAGTAACGTAAAAGTCAAAGACTTAAATATTTGTCTCCTTACATGAAGGTGATGAGGCAGTGGCTTCAGAGGCACAGTCAACAACTGAGGCAGCAATAAAACCAGGTGTAACCATTGTGCTGCAGATTTAATGCATCAATTGATGCCGGGTCATGGTGGCACAACTTTAATCCCAGCACTGAGGAGACAGATGCAGGAGAGGGCCTCTGTGAGCTTGAGGCTAGCCTGGTCTACAGAGCAAGTGCCAGGAGAAGCTCCAAACCTATACAAAAACTCTGTCTTAAAAAAAAATTGTCATCCAACATGATGTATGATTACAAAGACAGAGAAATAACACTAGCTGTGGACATACTAAGAAGTCATAAGATTTGTTAAGACACTTAGGGAGCCCAGGCAGTACAAAAACCTTGTATCTAAAAACCAAAAAAAAGGAAAAAAAGAAAGAAAGAAAAAGAAAAGAGAAAAAAAGAGACACCTAGGAAGTCCTTAAGGAAAGAGGTAAGTAATACATCTTTCCAAAGTTAAGGGTGTGAAATATGACAATTTAGGGCACTTGTACCCTGTATAATGCTACTTTGGATGGCTTAAAAATGGAAGCAGTAAATAAGGGGATAAATTACTGAACTAGTATTGACATAATGCTGATTGTAATTTCATTTAGTCTGGTAATTTCTATTTTATCATTAATAGAAATCGTGGGGATTATTGTACCAAAAAAAAAGCCATTTGATAATGTGCCAAACATGAAGTCTATAGATAATATACTAGTCTTAGAAAAACCTATAATTGAAAATAAGAAAACTACTTAGATACAGAGAAATTTAAAGAATGTACTGCACCACCGCATGATGAAACTGAAGAAAGGCAGTCCAAGGTTATTAGAAAACAAACCTTAGATTGTTCAGTTACTGTACAAGAACTACCAGGAGATGATAGACATCTCCAAAGTTTTCAGAAAGTTAAATGGAATCCTTTAGAAATATTAGACTAAGGGGATTTAAGAAAGCAATAATTTCATACAATATACATTTACCTTATGTAAAGCAGATGGTAAATCTGTGGCAACAGAACATATCTGTCAAGACTGGAAAGAGTTGGCAAAAGCAATATTGGAAGGTTGGTCTCAGTTACAATGGTGAACATGGTGAAAAAAGGAAGTGAGGGTCATAGAACAATGAAATCGGGGTAGAGGTATTAAAATCTCCCAATATCAGTTGCTATGTGAAGGCCAATAT
This sequence comes from Microtus ochrogaster, assembly GCF_000317375.1. Classification (NCBI taxonomy): domain Eukaryota; kingdom Metazoa; phylum Chordata; class Mammalia; order Rodentia; family Cricetidae; genus Microtus; species Microtus ochrogaster. The sequence goes on from NW_004949144.1 coordinate 2,789,003, forward strand.
ACCAAATTGTAAAGGCATTTTTTTAAAACATTTATTTACTTTATTATGTATACAATATTCTGTCTGTGTGTATACCTGCAGGCTAGAAGAGGGCACCAGACCTCATTACAGATGGTTGTGAGCCACCATGTGGTTGCTGGGAGTTGAACTCAGGACCTTTGGAAGAGCAGTAAGTGCTCTTAACCGCTGAGCCAACTCTTTAGCCCTGTAAAGGCATTTTGAATTGGATGGCCACACATTGGTGCTATGTTGTTTATTAGCTTATATGCTTGGGCAGGGTTAAAGAATCAGTACAGAGCTCTAAGTTATTTACTAAAATTATATAAGGCCCAAAAGAAGCCTTTATTGATTTTTTTTGCAAATAATAACCTTAGCTGTAAATACAATAATATCAGATCCAGAAATCAGACAAATAGTAATCAAATCTTTGACATTTGAAAGTGCTAAATTCAGAGTATAAAAGACTGCTTAGATCTTTAAAGGCAAGATCATCACCAATAGATAAATAGATTAGTAATTTAACTGATATTGGATCTCACACTTATGATGATACTCTGAAAGGAGAAGCAATTTTTAAAAGATTAAAAAAAGAATCTAAAGGTCAGATGTTTTAATTGTGGTAAGAAAGGTCATATGAAAATATTATAAGCAAGTCATTCATAGAAACAACTATAAACAATGTGTGTTTTTTTTCCCCTAGAGATAACCCAAACAGAAAGCCACAGACCTATGGAGGAGGTATGGAAAAAGTGTGGCAAAAGCTGGCATTGGACTAATGAATGCAGATCAACAAAGGAGAGACAAGGTAATTCTTTGCCATTGGGAAATGCTCTGAGGGGCCTGTCACAGGACCTACTATTAAATTTGGTTCAGTTATTATCTGTCAGTGTTGTAGAAACTCATCCTCAAAGCAATTAAAAAACTTAAAGCCTGTTGTTAACAGCATCACTGCTCTGGATGTAATCAAGAACAGAACAGCCTCAATAGATAAAACAAAAAGTTCAGGAGAAAACATAAAACAAGTATTTGGGCAAATTGCTATAAATTATCAGAAGCCAAAGTTAGAAAAGCAAATAAATGACATTGAAATTAAAGTTTTAGTGGACAGAGGAAATGCTATAACAATAATTTCACTAAAATCTTGGTATTCAGATTGGCCTCTTGAGGAAGTGAGTAGTCAATTTTTTAGGATTGAAACTTTATTTGTCACACACACATACACCCTTTCAGGGTCAAGGGATTGTGAAGGCTTTGATACTGCTAGGAGAACTCCAGTGATCTGGCCTTGATTGATAGAAAGAAGCATGCTTTTCTTTTCCTCATATTCCTGCCTAGCAAAATTAGGCAAGGGGACTTGTTGAAATGGATGTAAGGTTGGGAAAGACAATGAGACTTTCTTCAACACAACTATCCATGATCCCAAATCAAGAGACTACAAAATGTGTCTACTCTCACTGTGGTTATTATTCTAGAAACTATCACCTTGAACAGAAACCTGAAGGACAAAAATAGAATAAGGTTACCTCCAATGTTTTGTTTGACCTTTCCTTAATTTCTTCAAATATTTATTAATTTCCTCTTTAAGAAGCCCTATAGTCTTCATAAAATTGGTTTCTGTGGGCCCATATTTCAATATGGCATAAAAGCCATTAGCCAGGTCTGAGCTGATTACCTAGCTCTGCAGACAAGCTGTCTCTGCCCTTAACAAAAGCCAGGATGCCTGCTCCTAGCTTCTTTTGTTAAAATGTGGATTACCTGAGAAGAGATGTTTGACTGAAGCTGATGACTTAAGAGTTCAGGTATTTGGTGCTTCCTTCCTTTTGTAATTTGGGAGGTGTCTTATAGAAATGCTAATTCAAGGCCTACCTGACTGCCAGATGCGGATGTGACTCAAGCCCAGGCGCCTGGTTGCCCAGGTGATGGTGTAATGTGTTTTTCCCCCTTCCCGCTCAATTTGGTGTGGGTATATAAAATGTTGGGACAATAAACGAGAGAGATGGCCTTTTCCATGATGACGGTGTAAGCTGTGTCAGTTCTTTTCCTCGCGACTCCGTTCCTGCCGGGTTAGGGAATTAGAGAATTTATGTTGGGCCCTCATGGGCCACGACAGGTTTCGAGGTATTTTCTTGTGCTTTAGCTCTCTTAGAATATTCAGGACTTGATGTAGTAGGCTGGATGGACTTTGGTGGTGACATATTATCTTGGTTTTTGTTGATTTTGTTCTTAAGCTAGCATCTAGGCATCTGAGTTTGTAATCACTATAAGTCTAGGTATCAAATTCTGCAGTTGTCTTTGTTGAATAGGTGTTTTTTTTTATCTTGGTTTCTGTCTCTTCTCTGGTCCTCTGGACATTGTGACCTGTGGTTGTTCAAGGGTTCTTTGACAAAGTCACAGTCTATTATGTGGTGACCTGAACGGCATTGGTGGGCAGGAACTCAGAGAGTACGGAAGGTCTGCTGGCATGCAGCCTACCTGGGCATCCAGGTACCTGTGTGGCATCTTCTCTAGCAGAGGGTCTGCACCTCAGTTGGGAGTTGTGACATCATAATTATGAGGGACGAGGTTAAGTTCATTGGTTAAGAACACTAACTGTTCATATTAGCACATGGGTTCTATATTAGTCAGGACTCTCTAGAGTAGCAGAACTTATAGAATCTCTCTCTT
>NW_004949144.1:2792576-2793561 GCF_000317375.1 Microtus ochrogaster
ATATATATATATATATATATATATATTGCATATATAACCTAACACCTTTATTATACGGATTTTATAGTATAGGTGACTTCTACATTTCTTAGGATTTTTCTCAAAGGCCACAATAAAAAATTCTGTATATCAAAGAGGTATAAAAAAACTTTTCAATTGAGGATAAAAAACAAAAAATATCATGTGAACTTTTGCCAAAAAGTCTTATCTATGTCCCGTAAAGTACTGAACAGAAAGAGTTTAGTCAGTTTGAAGAAAAGCAAAAATACTCTAAGGATGAGGAGCCCAAAAAAGACAAGACATTGAAATCATACTATGTTATATTTCATTGTACCATCCATATTTTAGTGGGAAAGAAAAAAAAATCATCTGTGACATCTGCCCAAGTAACTTTATTTTATTTGGAAAGAACTGTTTTTATTTTTCTTAAGACATAAGAAAGTAGACATTCAACAAGACTTTGTGCATGGCATTATAGGCCAGACTCACTCAGCATGAAAAGGCAGAGAAAATGGTATAAAATATCTGGGATTACTTTTTGTTTGATTGATTTTTGTAATTGTTTTGTTTTGTCAGTTAAAGAGGTTTTTTTTGGTCCTCAATTAGGGAGTTTAAAGTTAAATCATTTTGAAGGATCAAGGATCCCATTCAGTGCAGAGTAGTGCAATTTATTTATGTTTCTCTTCTAGCAAAAGCCCTGAGATATTTCAGAAACCTTCTCACATATATTTGTAGTCAGCCTGAAGGGACAGAGATAGTGTTCCCAATCTACTATCTACTAAGACATAGAAGACTATAGAAGTTTTTGTTTATTTTACAGAATTTTTGTGGGAGAATGCAAAACACAGATACACACATACAGATAGATGATAGAAAGGTGGATAGATAGGTAAATAGATAGATAGATAGATAGATAGATAGATAGATAGATAGATAGATAGATAGATAATAGATAGATGATAGATAGATAGATAGATAGATAGAT
>NW_004949144.1:2794086-2797421 GCF_000317375.1 Microtus ochrogaster
CCTGTCCTGGAACTAGCTCTTGTAGACCAGGCTGGCCTCGAACTCACAGAGATCCACCTGCCTATGCCTCCTGAGTGCTGGGATTAAAGACGTGAGCCACCACCGCCTGGCCTACCTGTGGTAATTGGAATGAGAAAAGCTACATAGGGTCATGTATTCAAAACCTTGGTTGCCAGTTACTGGAACTGTTTGGGAAAAGGACACATGGCATTCCTGGTGTAGGTATGTAATTAGAGATGGCAGGCACAGTCTCTTTCTATCCCTCCCTCCTTTTCTCCTTCTCCCTTCTCATATCCCACTCTACATGCCACTGTCCCATATCTTCCTGCTGCATACTTCTCAGCTTCTTCTCTCCTTGCCATGCTGCCCGCTTACTCTTTCTTCCATGATGATCATGAATTAACTTTTTGAAATTATAAATGAGGCCCTAACTAAGTATTTTATTTTTGAGGCCTAGGTCATGGTGTCTCTTGGCAACAATAGAACATAACTAAGATACCAATGAAGAAGAAGCCTTTTAATTTGCACACCAAAAGAAATTTTTTTCAGAGCTAAGCAAATTTTACAAAAGTTGCGATTTACAAGTTTCTAGTTAGAACAGTTTTATCTTCCGCAAAAAGAACTTTCAATCTCAGCAGACATAAGGAGTGGCTGCTTCTTAAAGGTGAAGAACAGATGTATCACATGTTCACCAAAGAGATGGGGATAATAAGCAAGATTACAAAAGCAGAAGCAAGCAGTGTAGTGTTACTTCTCTAGTCTCTGATAAGGCACTGTCTGCTTTATTGCTTGCTTGTTTCTTTGTAACAATATTGCCTAAGTAAGATGATTAATCATAATTAATTGCAAAACTTGTTTTTTCTTTGCCCTTCAAAAGGAGGATCAGTGAGGGGTTATTCACAAGAGCAAGGATGACTCAAAATCAGCTGCATCACCAGAAATCACACCACAACCCTGCTGCTGATCCCAAGATATCACATCTAACCACAACAGCCCAGGACTCATAAAAGCAAAGAACACAAAGTTACAGTTTTGGGATGAGTTAGCTTATATTCTGTTTTCTTCTAAGCAGGACTTTATTTTGTAATAGAGGTTTCTAGAACCCTTTTGTTATCCTGGCTAATCAAACAGTTTTACAAAAGAGGAACAAGATGTTACTTCCAATATCTTGCAAAAACATCTGAAGCAGCAAGAGATTTTTCCCAAGACTTGGTAGTTTTTAAGAATAACCCAACTATTCCCAGAAAAGGGGAAATAGAGTGACAGAGTGAGCCTGTACAAGCTAGGGGTTTAATGCTAAAAACATTTTTGTTATGTATTTGCATTACGTATATATGCATGTGTGTATATACCTATATCTTAAAAATAGTAATTAAAATGTTACATGTATTGTTAACCTTTATAGGAACATCTGTAGAGCAGGGAGTAGTGCAGAGATACTCAAGGTTTACCTGAAACTATAAAACATATGCATTTGCTTTCTATGTTTTATGAAAGTATTTCCTAAAGAGATACATATGGGCTTCCGCCCATTGGTTGAACCTGTAGAGAGAGTCATCAGAGCAGGTTTTAGATGGGTCAGACAATACTGAATATAACAGCCTCTACATTTTTAGTTTGCTTTTCATTCTATTGTCTTTGTGTGTTGTTATATATGTGGTTGTGGCTATGAGGGATGAAAGACAATGTTGTATGACACCAACTGTACTGGAAAGAAAGAAATATAAGCTCCTGGGCAGGAGTGACTCAGAAGGAGCATGTGTGCTTACACTCAGAAGCCAGTCTCCAGCAAGCTACACATGCCCTCAGATCTGAATGCTTCTTCTGTCTTTCCACTGAGTAGCTTCAATCTTAGAAAGCCTTTACTTAAGATAGCTTCACTTAAAACCCTAATGTGATGGTGGTATCTGGTATATATAATGCCCAATCTTTCACCAGTTTAAAACTTCTCTTTCTTGATAAATACCCTATGTTGAATGTAGAAAGAAAATTCAGATGGGCATTTTGATGTTCAGAAATACTAAGAATTCTTTTGCAGAAATGCGAGCATAACAATTGTCCATCCACTCTTGTCAAAACTGTATGTATTCAAAAAACAACAGGCTCCAGGATATCCAGCAACCTCCTCTAAAGACTCGTCATCAGAGAGAACCTCAAGAAAACTTTGCTAAGATGGAAACAATTAAGTGGGATATTTTGTTTTTGTTTTTGTTTTTGGGTTTTTTGAGACAAGCTTTCTCTGCTTAGACATGGTTGTCCTTGATCTCAGAGATCTACCTACCTCTGCCTTCCAAGACTTTGGAGTGAAGGTGTGTGCCATTGTGCCAGGTTCAGTGGTATAGTTTGAGATCTACTATTTCAGGAGAAAATACAATATAGGGACCCATATAACTGCCATCAATAAAAGGAATCATTACTCTTCTCGCTCCCCTTTCTCTCCTCTTTCTTGTGAAATTCTTCACTGTCATTACACCTCCTGATTTATGAAAGGGTTTTTATGGGCAAGGGTATTCTTCAAGCATGACTCATGGGGTACCACAATAACATACCACACAACAAACCTCACAGAAGAAATCTATTTGGGAGAAACACAAAATCCCAGTTGCCTCTGAATACAGTGACAGACAGCAGAGGGCTGGTGTAGGGTAGGGCTTTTACAGAGATTTTGGAACATGCTCAGAAATCTAGTGTAGCATGAACAGTGAGCTAATGGACAATTATACTGTCAGAAGAATTATTGCTGGGCCACGAAGTTTGAAAAATTGTTTTTTAATTAACTAGTCATTGTGGAAAGAGATTTCTAAGTCTATGTACTTAGAGACAGGGCAGGAGCAAGGTGATTTTCCATTTGCCTTTTAGGAAATATTCCGCAAAATAGTGTTTAGTATTAATAAAGAATCTGGGATCAGGAGTTGTAATGACATTGTCCTTAAGCTACTTCATGTTGTATGGCAGTGTTGAAGTCTTTGGGGGCACACTTGATTTATCATTAGGGAATAATCAGGGCTTATTAACCTCTGTTACCATAGGCTAATAATCCTATAAATATATAGGTAAAGATCTTTGAGTTTGTTATTGAATAAATTTAGATAAGACATTCATAACACAGTAAGATTAAGAAAAAATGGAGTTAGGGGCTAAGAAAAGCAGTATCCAAATCCATATAAGACTCTTAATAATCTATGAATGAGAGGCATCAAGCTATTCTTTGACATTTGTAAGACTTATCTGGAGTTGTTGGACCTTTTCCTTTACTACCCCTAATTGATTGACATATAAGTGACAGATCTATTTGACAAGAACTTTAAGTCTTTGAAGAAAGAAATTGAAGAGGA
>NW_004949144.1:2799371-2825910 GCF_000317375.1 Microtus ochrogaster
AAAAAAAAAAAAAAAGAAAAACTGATGAGGTCATGACATGGTGTCCATGTGTTTGGCCCAGAAGGGACACACAATAAGCATTCTCCAAAGTATCCCAGGCAGAGTGCCATTCGGGAACTGATATTTGGAGGTTAAGGTGAAATCAGAGATGAAGTGAACATGAGGACAAAGAAATGAATAAGTGTCATGCAAGAAGGAAGGGATTAGGAGGTAACTTTGATTAATATTAATGACATCTTCTGTTTTTTCAATACCTAGAGGTTGGGATAGTGGGATATATATTTTTTCTTTAAAAAATTGTTTGCTCTTCATGGATTATGGTGACAAATATTGTAGTAAAACTTAATAGATACTTTTATCTTCCATGTGCCATTGGTCTGCTGTAGGTCTTTAATTACCCATTCCACATAATAGAGTCTGCTCCTAGATATGCCTGATATTCTTTATAAGGACAATAAAGGTAACCTTCATAAATTCTGGAAAACAACAACAGCAATCTCTACTTTGGTCCTGGAGAAAGTGAGCAAAAGAACAAGATGTGACAGAGACTGGTGAATGGATAAGTATATCCTCGAAACCTGCTGTTGAGAAGTCTCCATACCCTATCACCCAAGTAGTCTAGGTGAATTGTTGAGTGTTAGTCTCTTGAACTTCATTAAGTCTGTTTGCTACTACCAAGATAAAGGAAGAGAAGGTAATGTAGGATAAAAGATCTGAGCTCACTTCTATGTTTCAAAACCCCACCAATCCCTGAGCTTAAATCCAATCAATCCCTGAGCTCACCTCAAGTTCAAGACTTGGAATCACATTCAACCCTATCCTGGTGACCTCCATCCCTATAAAACTGTATATAAACCTGTCTCCCACCAAGTTCTGGCTGTTTCTTTCCTGAGCAGAGGCAGACAACCTCCCATGTCTTCACAATAAATCTCTTGGGAGAAGCTTGTAATGTGCTGTGACTTGTTGATGTCCCTTAGATCCCAACTGCCAGGATATCTTTCCTTTCAGAGTTTCAGCACTTAACTGGTGTCATGACTCAGAGAGGCTCATATGTTGCCTGTACTTCCCTTCAGGTCTGAGCTGCAATAGTACACTATCCATCCTCTCTGGTCCACCTACAACAAACTTACCTTTCAATTCACTGATTACTTGACAGCCAATCTACCAGTACCAATTAGGTAAGTTTATCCTTTAGTCAGTGTAAAGGCTAAATTCAAGGAAGTATCAGTAAAATGTACAACAGTCCCCTGGTGCTCTTGGAAATGAAGTATCCTTAGACACAATCTTTAAGACTACAGTTGGCCTAATTACCAGAATATATCCCCCCACACTTGGATCTTCAACCCTACCGTTTCCTAGGCCCAACTGAGCTATATCCCCTCTTCCTGTCTTCATTTTGACCTGCCCTTCAGAGCTGCTTGTAATCTCATACTTCCTCTAGACCCTCATGGCTTTTGTGTCCCTGTCCCCTACACTTTTCTGTGGATGAGACCCTTCCCCTAGAGCTTGGTTCTCATCCTTGTCTTTTGGGCTCCACAGCTTCTGGTCTCTATGAACGCTCTGGTTCCAGGCTCCAAGTTTCTCCTCTTGTTTAGCCAAGCAAGGCCCCTGACCTCTGTTGAGTGTTGTGACAACCCACTTAACAGCTTTTGTCTTTCTCCAGTCATCCCTGAGTCCTTGGGATGTCCTTGACTATGGAATGAAAGGACATTTTTCTCCATGTGCCCTTTGTTATCCATGGGAATGTTGTCTTTCATAATCTCAGACTTGCCTTTGGGATGCCTCTTAAAAATCCTCCAGTCTCTCGACCTGGAACTGCCCTTGTCTTAATTCAGGTATTTATTTCTGTGAAGTGACACCATGATCATGACAACTCTCAGAAAAGAAAACATTTCTTGCAGGGTGGCTTACAGTTTCAGTGGTTTAATCCATTATCTTCATGATGAGACATGGAGATGTGAAAACAGACATGGTGAGTGGGAAGATGCTGAGAGTTCTACATCTTAAATCATAGTCAGAAGAAGCAGCTGTTTTTCATCCTGGGCATAGCTTGTGCACAGGAGACCTCAAAAACCTCAAAACCCACACCCACCATGGTATACTTCCATCAACAAGGTCACATCTATTCCAACAAAGCCACTCTCTATGGTGCTTGTTTTCCCTAGAAAAGAAATATAAATGGCTTCCTAACAGTTCCCTAGACCCCAATATTATGTGGGACCTTTACAAATACTGTGAATGATCAGGAAAATGGAAATAGCTTCTCCATCCTCTATTTCTCTTTTCTCTGCTCCAAGACCTGTATGATAAGAACTTTAGTCTTTAAAGAAAGATATTAAAGAGGACACCAGAAAGTGGAAAGATATCCCATGCTTTGGGGTAGGTTCAACCTGAAGATCAGAAAAGCAAAGCAGCCAGCCACTGGTTCTTACCTCTACCTAAGTTTGAAATGACAACCTGCCTCCAAGAATCTCAGAATGAGACATTATCTGAGAACTATCTCCTCCCATCTTATAACCCTTTCTAGTTCTCAGATTAAGGGAGCACACCACTACTGTTGGGTTTCTATGGTAAGCTAGTGTGCCTCCTGGGATTAAAGGAGTGTGTCATTGATGCCTGGTGTCTAAGGCTGGACAATGTGATTATTTTACTTTCTGATCCTCAGGCAAGCTTTATTTATTAAAATACATATGACTATAATATATATTAAATTTTTGTCATGATATTAATGGTCATATATAATACTAACTAATTCAAGGAAAAGGTTTCATCTACATTCCTGTGCAAGATATCTGATTTGAGTCTCTGTTTTTTTTTGTGGTTAACAAACAGTTATTTATTTCTGTCACTATTATTATCTTGATATTGATATTTTTATTGTTTTTATTGAGCTATATATTTTTCTCTGCTCCCCTGCCTTCCTCTCCCTTTCCTTTCTACACTCTCTTGTGATCCCCATACTCCCAGTTTATTCAGGAGATCTTGTCTTTTTCTACTTCCCATGTAGATTAAATCCATGTATGTCTCTCTTAGGACCCTCATTGTTTTCTAGGTTCTCTGGAGTTGTGAAATGTAGGCTGGATTTCTATCCGTTTTCTTCAGTGAACCATGAGAATAACTAACAATGACCTTTGAAGTTTCCAAAAACCAGGATGGGGCCCAACAATGACAATTCCTCCAGGACTATGATAACAACACTAAACTGAAAAACACCACCTAAAGATAGGTTTTGGACTACAAACAGATCAAAACTATTTTGAGGTGTCTTTCTGAGATGATCCGGCCTCACAGACTACTCTAGCCAGAAATTTAGACAAGCCCTGCATGTTTCCATTACAAAGAGACTTGACAACAAATGATACAGCTACCTCTCCCAGGACTTGACAATCAACCCAAATTTTTCTTTTCAGGGTTCTCAAAAGATGTCATCGCCCCCATATAGCAGGAAGTAAATTTAAGATTATGGACACATTCTGGAGAAGTGGGGTGGGTAGTTTTTGGTCATTCAATAGGTTATGGATATTTGTCATTGTTTATGGGAATTGGTTAAAAGTTGTTATTGGTTATGGTCAGGAGGAATATTGAACAAAGGAGATTAGATTCAAAGTTCTTGTTTTGAAAAGGAAAAAGGAGTATATAAATGATAGAATTGAAGGGTAGATTATTGAGTCTACTCTGAAAAGAAAAAAAATAGGATATAGACTGATAAGATAAAAGATTAATGACTCTAATTTTAAAAAGCAACTACTGGTTTTAAGTAGTTTACATTGTACTTTTGTATTTAAATTTTGCATATTGATACAAATTTTAGATAAATTTTGTTAAGACATACTGAACATACGTTTCTAATCTTATTGAAGTTATTTTTTCCATACAGCTCATTTAACAATGTAATGCAAAATTCTAGTTCTAGAAAGTTATACTTACCCACTGTAGTAGTTCTCACCTTTAACCGCAGTACTACAGAGGAATATGAAACGGAAGGAGATAGAAGGAGCTCAGTGTTTCAGTCTGCAGTTTACAGTCACACCGAGGATAGGATTACTCAGCCTTGGAAAAGGCAAAAACTCTCGTAATTGGTTGCTTTGCTTTCTGAACTTCATCTTGAACTTCAATATCTGTCTCTGGGTTTTTATTATTTGTGCTAGACTCCTTGCTCCTTTATTATCACGGCAGGGGGACAGCCTTACCCACTTCATCAGACCCCACTATTTAGTTGTATTTTAGGGGTATCCCCTTTGCTCACTCCTTCCTAGTATTAGCAACCAGTCCTATACTTTTGCTGGATACTGATCTATTAGCCAGGGTGGGAGCATCTATTTCTTTTGCTCCCCTGTCTACATGACCACAGAATCTCTGTCATTTACCCCTTCTCCAAACCACACAGTCTGACACAACTTACCCTCCACTGGCTTCCTAGGTGTATTCCCCAAGTATGGGACACCCAAAACTTCTCTATAGCCAATCATCATTCCCCCTTGTCATCCAATTGTAAACTCCTACCAATTACATCATTCAGGTTCAACATCCACTCTCTCTTTAAAGTTTTAGGGAACTTAAGTCTCTTATCTCTGACCTCTTAAGAAAGACTCTTCTGTGCCTTCACATCTTCCTCCATACTTGTGGTTAAAATCCCAACAGAACCTACTACTTGGCTCAGGATCTCCAACTTAACCAACTTGGAAGCATATAGCATGAACCCTAACCAAAAGACTGAACAGCTCTTACCCATGCCTTTCAACTAGAATGGAGACTCAGTCACTCTGAACCAATATTCAGATTTGACCTATGCTATGGATTTGATTCTCTTAAGGACTACAGGAATCATTTGTTTATGCTGGCTTGTTCCACCCATTAATTTTGGTTCCAGATTCTATTGTTCACCTCTTCAGCTCTTTCTTCATTCTACTTGCTTTAAATATTCATCTCTCATTGGCTACTCAATAAGTGTCCTCTTTCTGGGCCCTTGAGCCAGATATGCCCTCCACTGCCCCACTAAATGGGCAACTCTCTAGTCATTAAGACACTTGCTCCTCTCCATCTATTAGAACCCTCCCTGTTTCCTTGTCTCTTTACCTTAGTAGCTGCCTGCTAAATCTTGCAGCATCTTTAAGAACTTCTGGGTTTTTATGATCATGTCCTGATGTCTGCTAGCTCTGTCCTGGAAGTCTCACAGGTTCTTTATGTCTTCATGGGTTTCTCTCTTGCCTCTCAGCTCCCACTTGGCGCTGATAGAAACTCCTTCTGTTGGAGTTCATTTTGCAATCTTTCTTATATTCCCCCATGAACTTAATTTTTATTAAAGAGACACTCTATAACTATAAACAGCTTAACCTAAGTACAGTTCAATGGCCAAAACTGGCATACTCAATTTTCAATAATGGCAGCTAATGTCATTGCATAAACAAATGATTTGAAAATCTCTTATATCCAGACTTGTTCCTTCTTTCTCTATTTCTTCCTCTATATACCTGTTTGTGGTGTCTCTTATATACAGATGTTTATTGTCCAAGAGACCTGCCCCTCTAACCAACAGCCTGTTCTAATAACATCAGGAAACTGATCTCTAACAGACTGTCAAAACTGACCCAGTTCTCTTCAACACCTTTATTCATCTCTACTTCTTCTGAGCTTAACCCATTGCCATTTTCTCTATTTTTATATGGTTTTCCTGTCCCAAAACCATAAATAATAAAAACAGGGTTTATGAAAGACAGGATTTTAAAAATATTTTTTTATTTAATACTGTATTAAAATGTCACCTCCAGGTATATACTCATATACTAGAATGTAGCTCATGATGGTACCTGAACTTTGCAATATAAGTCTCCTACCTTGTATAAGTTTTAAAAAGACATGAACAGGTCATGAAGAGCAACTGAGACTCTTGGCACTGTGTGGCAGGACTGAAGTTCTTAAAGAGAGGCCAGGAGAGGCTATTGATGAATATGTAGCTCAGTTGCAATGAGAGTCTAAGAAAGTGTATTAAGGTCTGAGAATGAGAAAGTTCAAGAATGTCCCAAAGGTATAAGAAAGTGTTTTATGGTATGTAATTTATACAGTTTCTGTGTGGTTATTTTGGTAATGAGCAGCCAGGAAAACACAAGTGGCCTCCTACTACAAACCGATGATAGCATTTAGGAATATATACTCTCAAGGGTGGAGCATATATATGTTTTAATAAAATGAGATAAAAAACTGGCTATTAAGGTGAAAGAGCCCATGTAGATAGGATAGAATTTGCAGAGTGTCTGAGGATGATAGTGGAGATGTAGATTGTAAAGTAAAGATGGCTGATGACATGTGGGAGGGTCCAGTTTCCTGAGAATCATGGCTCTAGCTACATTGCTGGGTTGGTTATTTTCATAATAATGATAATGGAATTGATAATAGAATTGTGTGCTTGGCACAGTTGGCAGTGGGAAATCCCTATGATTGTGGAAAGATGAGAGGCTTTTAGCAGGCTCATAATTTGGTCTAAGTTGAGTATTGACACTCTCTTTGCGTTAGTAGTTCATGATCCTTCCAGATGGCTATAGATGAGAGAAGAACATGAAAACCTATTTGGAGTCTTTATTAAGGTTTAGAAACTGTCCATTTGCTAATTGAGAGAAATGGGTAAGAGCCATTAGTTTGGCCTACTGGTTTGTGGTTCAGGCTGGAAGTCTCTGCTGACACTTACAAAAGGGTTAATAATCAGTAAAAGAAGGGTTCACATGAGGAGCCAAGGGCTACCTCATATAGGTGGTTAGAAAGAAAAGAGAAAGAAGGGATCCAAGAGCAGGAGAAACCAGTCATGCCATATGGTGGCTCACGTCAATCTATAATCTGACATGCAGGCAGGCATACAGACAGAGCAATTGTATACATAAATAAATAAATTTTAAAACAAACAAAAAGCTTATATGGGGAAATGATACATTTAAAAAATAATTAGCAATGGTATAGCCTGTGTGGTGATATATAACTATAATTCCAGTCATCTGGGAATTACAGAGAAACCAAGTTACAAAATAAGTATTATAGAAGGGAATGGTGGTACAGATTAATAGTGAATGCTTGCCAGTCATGTGAAAGTAGCTTTAATTTATATATCAACACAGTAAAAAGACAGTGTAAACAAAATGGATATTTGTAACCTGTAATTTTTTTTTCTTCTGGGGACTTGTTAGTGCAGTGCTATGAATGATCAAACAATAACGTAAGTATTTTGTTCTTAAAACTCAAAAGTATGTAAATATTATAAGTTTATGCATCAAATGTTTAAGAAGGCTCCTTATGAAATAAGGAATGAATTAAAATGGCTTGCCTATGTATGCAATTCTCAAAAATTAAATTAAGAGAGTAAAATGGCATTCCTTGTAATAGTTCTTAGTCCACTGTAATCTAAAAATTGTAAACTGAGAAGCAAACTCCAAAAATATTTTGACAATGTTTCTAGTGAATAAAATTACAGTGTATATGATATTAGTTTTAATCATGCCTAGATCTCCATTCATGTTGGTCATTAAATTTTGTAAAAAAAAAAAGTTAACTGTTTCTAAAACCATTTGGAGACCGAGACAACAAACATCTTTCCTGTGATTATTAAATTATTTCCAGAATTTCAGTTGCTGTTCATTTTTAATATTCAAGGCATTTCAAAGAGGAAGTAATGAAGTAAAAGCTCATAAGTGGTCATAAAAGTAGAGGTCACAAAAAATTTTATTGTACTTTAGGCTTAAAATATGAGTACCAACTCATACCTGAACACCTATTTAATGTACAATCATCTATGGTCTCTCTCCCAAGTATCTGAAAGTATAGTCCTCTAAGATAGTTCTCATCCCTGGTGCCATCAAACATTATGAATTGATTTGATATAATGTAACATAAACCATGGGTAAGATATAACAGGTTTTTCACAAATACTTTGACAATTTCTCTACCTTAGATAAAAAATTACTGGGCACTGAATACTAATATGTGTAGCTGTTGGGTTTGCTACAAATAGAGTATTTTTCTACGAAGCTCTTGTTACTGGAGATCTCCTTCATAGACAGTATGGCCCAGTTGTCATCTCCTAGGACAGGTTCCCTAAAACAAAAAACAAACAAAATTTCTACAGAGGCCAGCAGTGCATTCACTCCCAAAATAAAATATCACCCTACTTTACTGGTTATTTGTAGTATGAATCAAAGAAAGGCAAAATCCATGGGAAATCAGTGACACTGGTTTTTCACCTAATGTCTTTTACATCCCAGGGGTCAGATTGAACACTACACCATTGCCATTGGTGAACCCTGTAATGTGCATAGAAGGCATTTGCCACAATCAAAAGAACTGGTACCATGGTTTGCCTCACTGAGGGTGATACTAAATTCTACCTTGACATATTTTATACATGTATACAAGTACAGAAACCCCACTTCATAATCAATTACTAACAAGGATTTAATGATAAAAGTGACTGGCTCTGTCATTTTTGTCATTTCAGTGAAATGATTCCTTTCAAAATTACTATCTATGCTTATACCCAGGAGCCGTCTCAGTGTTCTTCAATGATGAGACTTTAGAGGAGGTTACTAGGGTCCCAGAAGTCTCTGTATCTGAGAACAGGTGCAGCTGTGTAACAGTTGTCTGGAAAGTCTACTTGAGCCAATCTGCAATGGCTTTCTAGGGTTTCAGGGCACTCACTGCAAATCTGCAGTTCTGTAGACAGCCCACAAGGTCATTTCTCAGCAGGAAATATTGTACGTTGGTGATGGAACAGAAAAGATTACCCCTGATGCCATCATCATGTTAAAGATTTCAAGACAAATCACACTAGGTAAATGCTTCGAAGATGATGGATAATAAATAGGAAATCAAGGAGTTGGAATTTTTCCTGTCCTCACCTCTCACTCCCTGTTCCAGGAACTACTTCCAAATTTAATATTATTTATAAATGCTTGGCCAATAGCTCAGGCTTATAACTAGCTAACTCTTACATTTAAATTAACCCACATTTCTATTTATGCTTTGCCACATAATTCATGACTTACTGCCTCACTTTTTGCACATCCTGCTTGCTTGAGAGCTGGCTGGCATCTCTCAAGACTCCCCTGACTCAACTGCTCCTCCTCCCATTAATCTCACTGTGTCAGTCTGTCTTCCCAAATCTCTTCTTGCTCTGCTATTGGCCAATCAGTCTCTTATTAACAATGAATATAATCCAAAGCATTGAGAATTCAAAGAATTTAAATTTGATGTAGAGCTTGCTGGGGATTGGTTCTCGCACATAAGCATACACCATGACTCAGAGCCAACCTCAAGACCAAAGGCTTATGTTTTTTGCTTTCTAGAACAATTGGCATCACATGACACTGATTTTTATCTCTCATAGGCACAATTCACACACCACAATATAGGAACACAGTAGAAAGAAAACTGGTCTGAAAACATACAAGTTATTATATTCAGTGCTGTTTATCCACTTCCAAGGGTGTTGTAATGATTCTCTGTGCAAGCCAATCCAGTACTGAAATTTCCACGCATATGTCTTCAGGAAATTCTGTCATAAGACATTAAAAGCAAACACATGTGTCTCTTTGTTTCAAATGACCCTTGAGTCTCCCTGACCTATACCCTCCTCTCTGGATGGAAGCAGATTATAACTGAGAGTCATAGACTTTGGAGCCAGCACAATAATCAGATTTCAGTGTATGCATTTTACACTCACAATCTAAAATAAATTGGTGGCCCTCATTTTTTTTTCTGACTAGAATCATCCCTTAGTAAGCCTGGTCTTCAAGTTATTAACAGTTTGATGTGGGAGTGATTTCTTTCTAATCTGTTGCTTTCATTGGTTAATTAATAAAGAAATTGCCTAGGCCCATTTGATAGGCCAACCCTTAGGTGGGTGGAGTAAAGAGAACAGAATGCTGACAGAAAAAAGCCAAGTCAGGCAGTCACCATGATTCACTCCAGACAGACACAGGTTAAGATCTTTCCTGGTAAGCCAGCTCGTGGTGCTACACAGAATATTAGAAATGGGTTAGATCAATATATAAGAGCTAGCCAATAAGAGGCTGGAGCTAATGGGCCAGGCAGTGTTTAAGAGAATACAGTTTCTGTGTAATTATTTTGGGTAAAGCTAGGTGGGTGGCGGGAGGCGGCCCGCCGCTAGTATTACTACAACAGTTGCCACATTCAGTATGCAATACTGGCCAACATGGATAAAGACTTCCATGATTATCATGTATCTCAGTGGATTGTTTGGTCATGCAGGTTAACAATAAGGAGAAAGCATGTCTCTGGAGTGGGGCTCCAGTCAGAAGCAACCACATTAGCAACTGCATACACTAATATGTTACCTTTGTCCTTCACAAAAGAGGAAGGGTAGAATCCCTCCACAAGCTTCATCTTTAACCTTCCCATCACAAGGCAATACACATTCAACATAACAAACAACAAACCAATTCCTGATGCTTTCTTACCAACTCCTCCAGAGTTTCAAATCCAGCTAGTTGGGCCTCATGTGCCATGCAGTAGTTCTGACTTAATGTCCAATTTCTCTCAACGTCAGAAAAATAAAAACATTTGCTTCCAAATCCAATCCAGTCATTTGGACAAGTGGCAAAGCATGGTGCAGGGGGTGTTGTGACTTCATTTTCCTTTTTCACTAAAATACAGACAGTGCAACGAAGTGATGTAACAAAGAAAAGTGTTCATGTCATATCCTCTTAGCTACCCATGCAAATCTCAGTTTTGAGGCATGTGCTTGTACTATAGCTCTACTCATTTATTACTAGAAGACACATCATATCATGATGGTCCACAACCCAGGGCTTTCCTGTGGACTCTGAGGAAATGCTTTATTTTTCTTCTTTGTATTTTGTGTTTTGAGACAGAATCTTGCTATGTTCCTTGCTTGGGCTGGATCTCACTGTGTGAATTGTATTTGTCTGGAGCCTTTACTAATCCTGCTATGTATGTCTCCTGAGTGCTGTGACTAAAAACACTATGCCCTGCAAGAAAATCATTTCTAGACCATCAGCACCTTGGGAGTAAGAGATCTAAACTTCCTCCATTTTAAAAGCTAGATCTAAGTTTCAGTTTCTTAAACAAAGGTCTAATAATCAACAACACCCATGACAACAAAGACAAGGGGGAAAGAGCAGAGAGCATGTACATGGCCTGAATAAGCAATACAGTATCTCAAAGCAATGACCAAAAAAGAATAGTTCCTATAATACCTGGAACAGGACATACTTTGACTTTCCTAAGTATGCCCAAATATGGAAAAATAAGTCAAAAATACTATAATGTAACCTTAGAAATGACATAGCTGTCCTTGGAGTTTCCTTAGCTATCGTTAAAAGGAACTGTTGGTCTTTGTTCCTTCCGGGTTGTCAATTTGTACAAGTGGTAGATCCCATATGCTTGAATAAATAAATGTTCTTTGTTTTTGTCTACTATTTGAGTCTGGGTCTTCATTCAGTGATTCTTATACTCTTTAAAGAACTATTACTGATTCCTGAAATCCTATAGCTTTTTTTCCCATAATACTTCACATCCTCCTTATTTCTTAAAAAAAAAAAAAAACTCACTTGCCTGAATTTTACTATAGAGAAATGACATTGTGTAAAACATCGGCATGGCAAAATAAATCTTATATATCAAATCTTTTATAATTCTACCACATTGTGTGTGTGTGTGTGTGTGTATATATATATATATACTGGTTCTTATAGAGCTGCTCAGAAAGGCTATCATAGAGCAACTCTGATAACTGATGTTAAAAAATGTGCAAAAATATGGACAATCATAAACTGCTGGTGGGAGTCAAATTTATATAGCCAGCTGGAGGTTTTTCAAAGAAGTTTAAAGTAAATATACTACTTGACACAGCTATACCACTCTTAAGCATATGTGGAGCAAACTCACCGTCCTACTACAGAGATACCTGTACATCCATAGCTATTGCTTCCCTATTTACAATAGTAATGAAATGTACTTGCTCCTAATACTCATCAAATAACAGATAATTAAATGTATTATACATATAAAACAGAATGTTATTCAGCCAAAAAGAAAAAATGTAATTTAAGGAAAGTATGCTATCAAGTTAGGTCACACAAAATAAGAAAGAAAGATACCCAGGTATTCTATCAAATGCAATCCCAGCCTGTGATATACAGTGTGAACAGCTGTGAGTGTGGGCATGGTTAACACATGGACAGGAGAACAAGTAAGAGTGGTGTAAGGTGACTACGACGAACAAGATGTAACAAGGAGCTAGCAAGTTGTGAGAAATGGTTATAGAGACAATTGTTTTTGTAGTTTCTGCCCTATCATATTTTTTTTGGTGGATAAGTGCATAAAAATATGATTGACAGTGAAAGTCTAAAACCATAACAAAAACTCCACAATTTCAGAATAGCTCTTCTAACTGTATAGAATGTCAATGAGATACATTCAATGAGATACGTAGGGCTTGGGACTTGACAGGTGTTGGAGTGGCTATACTAATGGAGCTGTGTGATTTGTTCATTTGTGATCCTATCACAATAGAGTGATTGTGTGCACACATGTGGTGTGTGTGTGTGTGTGTGTGTGTGTGTGTGTAAGAAGCTCTGAATTTCAGAGGACAGTTTAGAAGAATAACAATTTTTCAGTCATACCTTCAACATTTTTATCCTTTACAGGACCAGAACACTTTTCTCCTCTTGAAGAGCTTCTAAATCCTAGAAATAAGTGATTTCATAAGAGATAATAAATATCAGAAATAGCTCCCACACAAATTTTTAATAGAAGGAAATTGGTGGTCACTGTTACCAGTTCTCACACCCTGTACACTGAAGCTTCATCGAATAGGACAAATACAACAGATAGCGAGGATAACTATCACGTCTTTCCATCTTGCTCTTTTCAGAGCTGTGTAATAGTTTAGGTTACACTGACTAAGACTTTTTAAAAATTGTTTGTCCAGGTATAGTCCCGTGTATATTCACCAACATGGTTAAAGATTATTTTTATAAAACAGTATCACAAAACATTTATGTGAGCTATGAAAAAAAGGGTGTACAAAATTTTATCAGAGAATTCTGAACAGTCCACAATTAAAAGCTTGGGAAAGGCATACATCTAGAAGTGGTATGTTCAATATTTTCAGAGTCTGGTTGAAGACGTTAACTGAAACCAAGAGTCATGATGTGTGAGGTTCTGTGCATTGTTCCAAACAAAAACTCTTCCTTGTCCTCACTTCCCTCAGGTGCATCAGCCTCCTTGAGCTTTCTTCTTTGAAATTTCTTGTCTTTGTTCACTGCCTTGAATAGTTTTCCTAGGTGAACATATGTCTTCTACATCTCTGTCTAAAGGTGCCGAATGCCATCTTCCCAGGGATGCTGAGCCTGATCTCCTATGCACACTACACCTCATGCTGTTCCATCAGTGCATCTTCCTGCTAGCTCCTAAATTCCCAGAGAAAACGTTTCTCTAGAGCCTTTCCGATAATGCCTGGCTCACGGTGATCAGTAAGTATAACTGAAAATGTGAATGTCTCAGAAAAAAATACTACTTACCAGTGCAGGAGCAGGGGATTAGAAAAGTTAGTAAAAAATATGAAGACTTGAGTGAAAATAATAAAAGAAAACATAAGATGGTAACAGGAAGGAGTTCCAGTGAATACTGAAATCACCCACATTTAATTTTCTGTACATTTTTATATTCCAATACAATAGGGGTAAGAACACAAAAAACTGCTTTAACATAATTCAAAGGACAACTAGAGCAATTTTGCTTCAATATTTTGAGCCATCAAGCCATTAATCCAAAAAGCATTGTGTAGTTTATGCAGTGAACCCACCCTAGACAAAGTATCTTGAAGGTAGTGACTCCCAAGGTCAAACCTCCTATTTCAAAAGAAGGAGCAGAAGTATGCTTGAATTTTTTGACCATTTGTCAGAGGGGATTGGGTCTACCTTGATGGAACATTTTAATGTCAAAATGATCAAGTAAGCTCACCCTAGGTCAGGGTGTGTAGTCACACTTTTTTCAACAACTTTTAGCAAGCTAAGACTCTCTGACCCTCAGGCAAGGTGGAAATAGGCTCACATTTTTGGTCCTCCACATCAATGTGATAGAATGTTGCAAAATTTGGACAATGAAGCACGTACCTGACAAAGCAAAAGAAAGTGCAATTACAGCTACACTGAGGACCATGATCACTGCATAGCAGCAGTAAAGCTTAACACGAGGCTGGGTGGGGCTCTTTCTGAGACATTTTCCTTGCTGCTTTTTACCTAAAAACATAAATATCAGAATATCAACCTCAAGAACCTTTCAGGGAAAAAAATAAGTTTACCCAGAATCAACTATATATTTCGCTTGTACTCCCCTCTTGCAAATGCCATTCACAGAAGTTCCTGGTCCATAAATGATACCCTTAACTTGCAAAACATTAGAGGAAAGGGAAACACTACTTTTTGCCAAGATTTTTTAGTTATTGAATTAGGGACCAATAAAAGAACAAGAAACAGAAACAGTGGAGATCATGGAGAAAAGGAAATAACAACAAAAACCACCCATAGATGCTTTTATCCTGTCTCTTGTATTATTTTTAATAAAAAGCTGCTTGACCAGTAGCCAGGCAGGAAGCAAAGGCAGGGTAATAAGGCAGACAGTAGAGGCATGTCAATGAAATTTCTAAGAAGAGGGAAGTTTTAGTCTGCAGTAGTGACCCCAGCCATAGAGGAAGCAACATAGCAAGATGTGAATGCCCTACCAAAAAAGGTATCAAGCCACCTTGTCTGTGGCTAACACAGACAAGAATTATGGGATAATATAAGTTATAAGAGTTAATAAGAAGCCTGAGATACTAGGCAAGGCTGTTTATAATTAATGTAGACCTCTGTGTGGTTTCTTTGGAGCTTAAAAACTGCAGGAACTGGGCAGGACAGAAAACTCAGTCAACACATAGATTTAGAGCTATAAAAAGAGACCTGCTTGGTTAGGACTGATGAGACTGTAATAATAATAATAATAATAATAATAATAATAATAATAATAATAATAATGAAAAGAAAATATGTGTGTAAGGTGGGATTGCACAGGATTTCATACACTAGCAATTGTCAAGTACAAACAAATGTATAAATATTGTAGCTCTCACAGCACTATCAAACACACAATTGTACATGTAATGGAACATGCTCATATTCAGTTGCTGGAAGAGCAGCAACAAGGGCTTTTAACCTCTGATTCACTTCCTACGCGTTTTCATTGGGTTCCGAAAGATCTCAATACATTGTAGGTACAATTTCTTTTGAGAAATAGAAAAAAATACAAAATATCAGCAATAAAATATAAAACCCTTGGCAGTACATTTTTTATTCTTTTATTACTTTTTCAGGAACCAGAGCAGAGGAATTTCATTATTCTAAATCCAATTTATTTTTCTGTGTATAGCTAAAGAAAACTCTGCCTGACAAAAGTTCACTGAGATTTTTTTTTATTTTTTTCTTGTTCAAATAGATTTAAAGTTCTAGATTTCATATTTGTCTCTGTTGTCCATTTTGAGACATTCTACAACAAATGAGGTATGAGTCATAACCATAAGAACTAACTGTCTTAGCATCATATGCAGAAGACATAACATCCTTTTTTACCTGTGAAACTTGTAGAACCTTCATCTGGTGATGGATGGAGATAGATACAGAGACCCACACTGGAGCACTGGACTGAGCTCCCAAGGTCCAAATGAGGAGCGGAAGGAGGGAGAACATGAGCAAGGAAGTCAGGACCACGAGGGGTGCACCCACCCACTGTGACAGTGGAACTGATCTATTGGGAGCTCACCAAGGCCAGCTGGACTGTGACTGAAAAAGCATGGGATAAAACCAGACTCTCTGAACATGGCAAACAGTGAGGGCTGATGAGAAGCCAAGGACAATGGCACAGGGTTTTGAAACTTGTAAACTGAGACTGCTTTTTCATTTCCTGGCTGGCCAGACCAAAATAATCACAGAGAAGCTATATTAATAAAACACTGTTTGGGGAATGGCTCAAGCATATACCTTGTTAGCTCCTATATCTTAAATTAACCCATTTCTATTAATCTATGTATCACCACAAAACTGTGAGCTATGGGTAAGTTTCCAGTGTCTTTCTCCATCAGCAGCTACCTGGAATCTATCTGACTATACCTTGTTTTCTGCTCTATCTCTGTTTGGATTACCTGCCTTACTATATTCTGCACTGTCATAGGCCAAAGCAGCTTTTTTGTTAACCAAATGTAATAATCCTACTCACAACATACAGAGAGGAATCTCACATTGTATGCTGTGAATACCTTTGCTTAATAAAGTACTGCTTGGGGCTGGAGAGATGGCTCAGAGGTTAAGAGCATTGCCTGCTCTTCCAAAGGTCCTGAGTTCAATTCCCAGAAACCACATGGTGGCTCACAGCCATCTGTAATGGGGTCTGGTGCCCTCTTCTGGCCTGCAGGTATACACACAAACAGAATATTGTATACATAATAAATAAATATTTAATAAAAAATAAAGTACTGCTTTGGACCTATAGCAGGGCAGAACCTAATTAACTAGGTGGAGAAAACTAAACTGAATGCTGGGGAAAAGGAGGCAGAGGAGAGAGAACCATTGAGCTGCCACAGGAGACAGACACGCCAGAACCTTGCTAGTAGGCCACTGCCCTCATGGTAAAATATAAAACAATGGAAATTGGTTAAATTAAGATATAAAAGCTAGCCAATAAGAAATTAGAGCTGTGTGGTTATTTCGGGAGTCTGGGAGGCTGAGAAATGAACAATATTTGGACATTGTTTTCTTCCAATTTCGAAAGAAATGCTATTTGTTGGGCAAAGTATTTTTAGGGTTCACAGAAACCTTTTGGGGGAATCTTGTTCCATTAAACAACATTAGCCAGGAAGGATTTCAAAGGTTTCCATTTTCTGTGGAAACAAAAGGAGAACATCTTTTCCAAAGTAACATATCCTTAGACTCAAATTTTAAAGTAAATATATATGTTGGTTTAGCTTAGCAGCCCCCAGAATCAAATATCTCTCTGCTGTCAAGAAATTCAAAGAAAACACAATAAATACATAATCCACATTCTCTGTTTATTTTTCATCATTACATGGCTTAATTTTAACTCTATCAGTTTTTAATATTTATTTTATTATCTTTACTCCTTTAATTTATGATTATCTGTATTCTTTTCTCTCTCTCTTAAGCCCATGTATATTTATCCAACATTGTGACACATTCAGAGGTCTTTTTCATCTGATTCTGTCTTATTGTGTATCTGAAATCCTGTAATCATTTTTTGACCAGAAAATTTTTTGTCATTTGTTTTTTTTTTTTTTTTTCGAATGAGTGTCTAAGACTAATGCTATGGCTTTGCCTGTTGACTCTGTCCAGTCCAAAATGGTGAATGCATGTTCAATGCCTCTAAAAGCCATGCTGACTGCCCCAGCTTCAGGGGCACAGAGGGACTATGTCACTATTAAGCAACTTGTATCACTCTGCTCACAAACCTTAAGTGAACTGTAGAGGGACCTCTAGAAAGAATAAGTATGAACCAGGAAGCCATTTCTTATAGGAAGGAGACATGCCTCTCCTTGCAGCCACCAAACAGAGCCTATCTGAAAAAAAAAAAGACATGAGACTACTAAGTAGCTGCACTTGGCTCCCATTTTTTGTGGGTCTAGAAGCTGGTGTAGGAGTTCCTTCTGTTTGTGTGTTGCTTTCATTGGATAATGAATAAAGAAACTGCCTTGTCCTAGTTGATGTGGCAAAATTTAGGTAGGCAGAGAAGACAGAACTGAATTCTGGGAGAAAGAAAGCAGAGTGGGAGAACTGGCATGGAGCCACCAGAATCAGACATACTGAATCTTTCCCAGTAAACCACGAGCTCGTGTTGATATACAGATTAATAGAAATGGGTTAAAACAGTTAGCCAATAAGAGGCTAGAGATAATGGACCAGGCAGTGATTTAATTAATACAGTTTCTGTGTGGTTATTTCAGGTGTAAGCTAGCTGGGCACCCAGGACAAACAAAGGGCCACCCTCCTCATGCAACAAGAAGCACTATGTTTTCTTTTGAGCTTTTGTAGGTCTTATGTGGATGCATGGCAGACATAGGCACCTTTTCATAAACTGAGATGGCTCTTTCTTTTCCTGGCCACCCAGACATGAATAATCACACAGAAACTACATTAATTACAACACTGTTTAGCCAATTGTTCAACTGTATTTCTATTTAGTTCTTATATCTTAAATTAATCCATTTCTATTAATCTATGTATCACCATGAGTCTGTGGCCTACTAATAAGGTTCTTGTGTCTTTATCTGTCAGAAGGAACATGGCATCTGCCTGACTCTACCTATTCTCCTTCTCTATATCTGCTTGGATTTCCTTACTTGATTCAAAGCAGATTCTTTATTAACCAATGGTAAAAAAAAAGAACATATTCATAGCATACAGAGGGGAATCCCACCTCAGACTTCATGTTTCCATCTTTATCCACTTTTGAATCATTTATTTTGCAATGGATAAGTTATGAATCATCACTATGGGAAGTCACTGTCTTAGCATCATATGTAGAAAAGATACCATCCTTTCTCTACCTAAGAAATGTCACTTTGATTCCAAATTTCTTTCAAACTCTTTGCAAAAGAAGACAGACTGGTAGGAAGACTCTGTCTCAATCTTAGATGTAATATTTGGATAAATGCAGCCTCTCCCTAAAATTGTAAGCAAAGGAAGAATCCTATCTTCTAGGGAGAGTTAATCCTTCCTTCTCTTTTTCTCTTCCTCTCTCCTCCTTCCCACCCTCTTACCATCCTTCTGAATAATTGAATTGCCATCGTGTAACCAATCAGAAACAGCACTGTCCTGTATGAGCCTTGTGAGGAACACCCCACACTCTTTTGGTAAATAAAAATAAAAAAAAAGAAATGTCACTTTGCCCATTTTACAGTTCACAGACACACACATTATAAACCCACATTGTTTTTTAAAAATAAAAAATATACCAATAAAAATGACACACTCACAGTAAATATATCCATTAAAAATGCTCGGTATTACCTATGTTTGGGGGAAATATAGTTTAGTATTTTGCTAAAATTTGAATACATTTACCTCACAACCTAGATCTAAGGAAAATGCCTGTGTTTACATAAAAAAAAAGCCTATCTGTATTATAGCAGCTTTTTAAATTTAGTCTGTGGTTTGCAACAACTCAAATATCCCCGAGCTTGTGACAAAATAAAACAATTATACTCAGAGCTTGGGAAGTGATAAAAAAGAAACCTGGACCTCTGACTTGCATTTGCCCATTTCTTGTGCTGGCTAAATGTTCCTCATTTTTCTGTTCCCAGAGAGTCTTAAGCAAAACCTTGTTCCCCACTTAAGTAACCCTTAAGTAGTTGGCACCAAAAGCAGTTGGCCTCAGGCCAGCAAAGCAGTTTATTGGATAAATATGTATTATATTAAAGCCTCATATCATGGATTTAATCTGTGAAACATACAGAAAAGCAGGAGATAACCAAATACAGGTAGCTGTTTTATTGACTTTAGATGTGAGTCAAAGCTCATGTGTGAACCACATCACCACCACCATCACCACCAAATCCCACACAGCAACAAAATCCCACTCAGCCCATTTGTAGTTTACTTGGAGAAGCTGACCTCACAGCACTGGTTTTCTGCTGAGAAATTCCGACTATCTTCTCTCATTTTGCTCACTCTCTTACCCACCAGTTTCCTGTAAGGTTTCCCTGACATGTTTGAAAAACTGTTTTTGTATTCAGGTTTGAAATACATGCTCTGACTTATCTATAGCCCATGCCTCAGTCAGTCATGTTCTGGAATCTCTTCTACTCTAGCAATTGTGTTCATAGTTGACACACAGCTGTGAAACTGTGGATGACTCTCAAATGCATGATTCTTGCAGGGATCCAGCTACATGATATTCTTGGAAAGCAAGTGTGTACGAGCTGAAAAAGCAAAAATGCCATAGGCTGGGTACAGAGGAAAGGAGGGTCTACAGAAGAGCACAGAGGTAATGGGGTGGGGTCTGGGTCTATAATGTGACTATGATGGAGACTTCATTGTTACATGTGTTCTAAAAGTTTGTGAACATGACATAAATTCAATGGTGTGATTAAGGGGAAATTTTTTGTTGTAGACATAAAGAAGAGTACAAACAGAGGAATCTGCAAGAGTCTCTCATGATGGGGGAGAGAAAGGAAGTGGGGAGCCACAGAGAAAGAGAAGGGAAGTTGTGTGAGACCAGGAGAGAAGGAGATAAAAGTGAGGACCAAAAGAAAGTGTAAGAGAAAGCATGGCAGGACCATAGAGCACCAAGAAGGTGGGGCAGAGAAGCGCAAGATATGGAGAAGTTTAGGGTAGGAGGCAGATTGCAAAGAGCTGAGATGGGCCACAGGCACTGAGTAAGCCTGGAGGTCAGCATGGGCTTTGGTGTGCTAAAAGTCACCAGAAGCTGTTTTCTTCCTGACAACTCTTACTGCTTTCTTTCCTTACTTTTTGTTTTGTTTTGTTTCTTTTTGTTTTGTTTTGTTTTTTCAAAATTAAACTCTAAAAGTTTATTATGGAAAATATCAAGTCCATACAAAAATTAAAAAATAGCAAGATAAATCTGCAACTTGTGCCTTGTTGTTTCAAATAACTGTGGGGTCTGTTTGTGGGAATCTACAGGGAGAACGAAAATGTTTTTAGTTACAGGAATATTTGATCTAGCTGAAAAACATCTACATTTTTATTAACTTGCTTTTTTGGAAAGTATAAATGCTGTTTTTCAGAAAATCCAATATTCCTTCATTAAGTTACACAAGCAAACAAGGAAAAATAAAAGCAACAGAAAAGAGAAGAAATAAATAAAAATAATAATGCAGTGGACATTTTCAAACACAAAAGACAGTTGTTTTTCCCTAAAGACTGGAACAGAAATCACACAAGATTCTTCATTTTCATAATTTTCCACAAAGTGAAAATGCCAGAGCACTTCTGGTGTGTGCGCGGGTGTGGACGAATTGTTGCAGGGGAGGAGGAGGTCGCTCACCCTGCCACTGTAGCTCTCTCCTCTCCAACGTTCCTATGAATCACAGTGCATCACAAACCCCAGGCCCTGGACCCACAGGGAACTTAGTTTCCTTCCCTCTGGGACATAAGAAGTCTGGTCTATAGCAAGTTCCTCTAACTCACAGGAGTGCAAATTACCAGATTAAGAGTGGACTAGAAAGCACACACACACACACACACACACACACACACACACACACACACACCAAAATCAACAATACAACAAACAAATAATAAATGTATAATGAAAAATAAAAAAAGCAACTCCCCCTAACCAAATCAAACAAAAGCTATGCCTTAAGCTATTGTAATTAACTTATATTATTTATTTTTTCTTGACTAGTTGAATACTATATAGTCTGATAGAGTAACTAATATACCAGAGGCTCCCAATCATTTCACTTCTACAGAGTCCTACCATGGCAGGCTTAACAGGCAGGAGGTTCACTTCCTCTGTGAGACCCCCATGAAGCTCCTCTTTTCCCTTTCAGTTTGCTACAAATTGCATTAAATACATACCCATGTCTCCCTCTCGTAGGTGGTCTGGGGTAGATGTTTCTGTTTTTAGCATGTTCATGGGAGTCTCTTCAGCCTCTATAGCAGGCATCTCTGAACTGAGAGGAAAAATCTTTCCTGAACTAAGGAAGAGGGATGAAACCTGAAACCCTGGAGAGGGAGACAAAGCTTTGGTTTCTGTGTTTCCTAATAAGCACTCTGCAAGTACAACCCACTGTCCCTGTGACTCATTAACCACTCCTTACCGGTTCTGAACACATCACCTCTCAGTAGATAACGTTTTGTTCCTGAAGGAAACAGAATTACTAAATAGGACACTCTGAAGTGAAATTAAGTGGACTATACAACAGTAAATGTTCCAGACTCATCACAACTTCTTAAAAAAAAAAAAGTATTACTTTGATGAAAGTCACTGCTATTAAGTGGGGAAAGTATTGTTGATTGATTGATTAGTTGTTTGGATGTTTAGTTGGTTGATTGATTGATTGATTGATTGATTGAATCAGTGTCTCACTTTGTAACTCTGACTAGCCTCAGACACACATTAACCCACATTGGGCCTGGATTTCTCCTCCTATGTCAGTTTAAAGGTCAGTAATGCTATAAGGCCTGAAATTCCAGATCATATATATGAAGGCAGATAAGACCATGACAAGAAGGCAAAGAGGAAAGAGGAAAACAATTAAATTTCTGGAGTCAGAGGTACCTGAAACCCCTAGAGATGAAAAATCTCTGCGTGGAGAGTAAAAAAGACTGACCCCCCTGAGAAGCTTCACCAGCTGCATGGGATGTTTTCTGCCCAAGCTGTGATAAAGGGGTGTGTTTCTTTACCTTTTCTTCTATATGACTTATGGCACAAACCAACAATACTGCAGTTGACAAGCAAGTCTGAATTCTGGAGTTAGGGAACAGACACCAGAAATAATGCCTCCATTTATCTGTGTACAAGCATCCTCAAAGGTCCAGTCAAACATAAATCACAAACCCTTTGGGAAGCACCAAGACTCAAATCTCTTTCCTTACCACTATGTCACCCCATAACGCTCCTCACTATTTAAAACCTGAGCATAGTTTGCTAAAGACTTTGCTGCACTGGATTGGAAAGAATCATGTCCCAGCCATCACCAAGGAACCTTGTAAACATGCAGATCCATACTGACGACACTTAGTAATAAACTCCAGGTGACTTCTTCATTACTAAGAGGCCTTTCCGGAAAAACTCCTTTCTGAGGAAACAGACAGAGCCATTCAGATTCCTTGGTAAAATGGTCAATTCCTAGAGTTCATAAGTTAGGTAAGTAGTTTAAAATGTGCGTATTCAGACGTCATACAGGATGTACTCTTACCTCAATCAGCTGTTGACCCCATTTCCTGTTCCCGGGTAACCTGTGTCATTTTAAAGAAAGAGCAAGGGCCACCATTTCCCCTCCTAAGACTTTGATATGCCCTTACCCTTTTATTATTGTCCTGGTCAGTGGTTGATGATATACTTTGATTAAAATAGCAGCTATTTCCGTGTACAATGACCTCCTTCCTGTGATAGAGTCAAAATCTTACCTTACAACCAAAAGACAGCCTGAAGTCAGAAGGAGGAAAAAAAGAAACATGATAGGAAGAATAAGTGTTCACTCAATGAGAAGCATGCATACCCAGTCCTGAGCCTCTGCCTTCTCAAGATAGTGGAGAGTCCCAGTTATCAACTTACAGCCAGACTCTAAGAGTCTTGGGAAAGAGGTAGAGAATGAGATGGGGAGGGGGATTTGTGGCCGTAGAGAAGAGACCTGAAGAATATTTAATAACCTTGTATCTTAGTATTCTAACGCTATGAAGAGACACCAAAAACACAGGATCTCTTATAAAAGATAACATTTAACTAGACTTTGCTTACAATTTCAGATGTTTAGTCCATTGTCCTCATGGTGGGGAGCATGGTGGTATGTATGCAGACATGGTGTTAGGGAATCTGAGAGTTCTAAATCCAGATCTGCAGACAGCATGAAGAGAGAGAAGAAGAGAGTGAGAGGAAACCACTAGGTCTGCCTTGGACTTCTGAAACCCCAAAGACCACCCCCAGTGATACATTTCCTCCTACAACATAACACCCCTCAAATCCCTTGCAAGTAGCTCCACTCCCTAAGGACCAAGTATTCAAATATATGAGCCTATGGGGGCCATTTCTATTCAAACCAACAGGAATCTAACTGACTCTATTTTAAAGGCAGGATACATTATGTTGTATCTTAAAGATAAGTTTCTATTTACTGTGAGAGTGGAGTAGCTCTGTTTCCTGGAACATGACCTTCCCAAGCCCATGATCTGCAATTGTTTGTGAGAATATCCTGACCTTCCCTGTCCCTCTCTGAGTCTCCCTAACCTCCCCTGATCCCTCTTAAACACATGGGGAAGTGATCACACTATAACTTTTTTAAGTATTTTTTTTTATTTTCTTCTTGCCCCATTGTCTCAATTCTGTAAAAGTACTAATGATTTTACTCCTTAAAGGGGTCCAAAATATCTCTCTCTCTCTCTCTCTCTCTCTCTCTCTCTCTCTCTCTCTCTCTCTCTCTGTCACCCAATTTAGTTAGCAGTGGCTGACCAGCCCTCAGTCATACCCCAATAAAAATCAAGCTTGCTTGAAATTTGGCTAAAATTGTGGAAATGATCTCTTATTTTCACCATTGGGATAAACACCAGCACACCGTGTTACAGATATCTTTAAAGCCCAAGGGATTTTTTATCTTATAATGTGACTTCCTGCAGATGGTTCTGGAGACAGGAAGAAGCAGACTGTGGTTTGGAAAGTCACGGAAATGTGGAAAAAACCTCCATAATGTGGAAGGAGTCTTTGATGGAGGTAGGGTAGCCCAAGAGATTTTATGAACTGTTCTGGTTTCTTCAATCCTGCCTGTGCTAGAGTTGAAGGAAGACACAGGGATTTCACTTCAAGAGCAGATGAAAAGTATGCAAGCATTGAGGAGATCAAGGCAGGAAGAGAGCTAGTGAGGACTCAGCTTCAGCTCCATAAAGACATTTTCTTTCAAAAATGAATTAGTTAAAGGTTAAATAAACAGAGCTGAACATGATGATTTACACCCATAATTACAACACATAAGAGACTAAGAAAGGAGGATTGCTTTGAGTTTGTCATCAGATTGAGCTATAGGGAATGATCTATCTAAGAAAATCAAAATTAATTAATTAGAAACTTGTAGACCAGAGCTAAATGGATGAGATTTCCCGGGAGCTGTTTACAGGTGAGTTTAGGGGTTCCTGGGGTCAGGACTTCATGTGTCTAACCACCTGAATACACATCAACAACGTGTCACTGATGGTCAGAGCAGAATCGATTCCCCATTACAAGTGCTTCCTGTGTAAAACTCAAAGTAAGAGCCCATTCCAGGTTAGAAATGAAACAGACACATAAAATACTGACTTTCTTTTCCTTCTTAAATTACTTAACAGAAGCAACAGGTTTAGAATACTTGAAGTATGCCACATACATTTTGTACACATGGTCGTTTTTTTATTTGTTGTGACTGCTAGGATTAAGGGATTATGCTGGCCTGCCCTGTCATCTGGCAGGATGTACACAGACTGTACCCTTGCAGCACAGGGTCCTAGTAGGCACACAAGTGCAAAGGTCCCTTTAAGAGACAACCCAGACCTTTCTCTTCCCACCAAGGCATGTAGGTCTTGGCCTCTCTCTCTCAGCTTCTCTCTTCTCCTCCTCCCCTCTGTCTCTGTGTCTCTCCCTTTGTTTTCTCCCACTACCTTCCCCATACTCTCTTCTCTATGTAACTCCACACTCAAGCTCTCTCTGCATGGATTATTCTGTCACATGCTGTGGTTCTCACCAGTGGTGGGACCTGTCAGGGTGCTACCCATGCTGTATTTTAATAATGACTGCCTAAAGTAGACAATGCAACTTGAAAAATTGAGCCTGCCAGAGGGTGCTCTGTCACATCTTGAACCAGAAGCCTGTTCATCTTATTGCAAATATTCTCCATGGAGCACTTGTTAAGTTGGGAGCGTAGCCCCCAGCCCCTGGCATCCATCCCAGCCTCCCTGGCCTGGGAGTTGTATTGGTCTGGACTCCAAATCCCAGAATGCTAGGTCCTGACCCCTCCCTAGGGAGGGGGGAGGGTCAGGACCACTTCCACAGGGTATTTAAGTGAGCACTCAGAGGAGAAACAAGTGGTTTTGGGTTTGCATGGGCTCCCTGCTGTCCTGTCTCCCTGCCATGCACTTAGCCACCCTAGAGTGTCTTACTTAATAAAACGATGGGCATTTTGATTCACTTTGGTTTGACCTAATTGGATTTCTTGTGCTGGCAGAGCTGCCCTTTTCTTATTTAAATTTTACTTATCAGCACTCTTATCTCCATCTAGGACTGATCAACAAACATATTTTAAATATTTAAAAGTGTTGTCCAAGTTCCCAGGATAAGTAATTAGGGAAGCTTGGACTCAATTTCATAGAAAACAAGCACAGAAGTATAGGCCCTATGCCTTGCTGGCATCTTCTCCTGCCTAGACTGGCCTAGTCTATTCTAGTCAAAAGTATGCATGGCTTTGACTGGACATGGAAAACAATTCCATGTGTCAAAGTACTGAAATGCAAACATTAGTAAATATGGTGCCATCTATTTAATCAAGAAAAATTAAAGAAATATGAACCTCATAGATGAGAGGAGGGATTCATTATCAGTCATGGTAAAGTCAGAATTTCTATTGTTAATTTCTTCTCTCTATTTTTGTACAAGTGACAGATGCAACATTTGGGAGAAGTCTTTCTGGCTCACAGATGAAAGAATACAGTCCTTCATGGTATGGGGACTGTTCTTCTTAAAAAATAATAAACGGGGGGCGTGTGTGTTCTTCTTGAACACGGGGCACAGGACAGACACGCACGGCGGAACAAACACAGACACG
>NW_004949144.1:2833785-2838188 GCF_000317375.1 Microtus ochrogaster
TGTTCTTCTTAAAAAATAATAAACGGGGGGCGTGTGTGTTCTTCTTGAACACGGGGCACAGGACAGACACGCACGGCGGAACAAACACAGACACGACACGGCGGCTCCCACGTGGGTTCACTTTAATGGGGGAGGGAAACACAAAAGGGCGAAGGATGTGGGACACACAAGGAAAAGGCAGGACGAGGAGAGGGGGGGTAGCAGAGGGAGAAAGAGAGAGAGAGAGAGAGAGAGAGGGAGAGAGAGAGAGACAGAGAGACAGAGAGACAGAGAGACAGAAAGAGAGAGAGAGCCTCATGTGGCCCTGCCTTTTTAACGGGGAGCGACAGGTATCCGTAGTCCAGGGGGAGCATGGGAGTTGTAGTTTTCCAAAAGAACAACAGGGACCTTAGTAGAAACACTGCACCAGCCTGTGGTAACAGGACTGTACAGAAACTGCTTAGTGACTGACATCAGTCAGGAATGCAGAGAGAGGAACCTGATGTTGGAAGATGAACCTCAGCCCCCACCTGCATCAATCAGTACTAGGAGCCACATCCAAAAGTATCAAAACTCTCCAGACAGCAGCATAAGATGGAGACAAAGTATTTCTTTGCATTAGCCTGAAGGGACATTTCATCTTTAAAGAAAACCAAAGTCCTGAGCATTGTTTCCCTTCATGAGCCCAGGAGGAATTCATATATGAAATATCTCCTTAAGACACTGGAGACTCACCAAACGGCTCTTTCCTTTCTCGAGAATGACTTGAAATCAGACCAGTTATTACTTTTTACTCTATTCCTCATGGGAAATCTTCTTTCCCTGTCAACACCACTGGTGGTGTGAGAGGTCAAGGGCCCATTGCATCCTGTTCACTAGGGAGTCGACCACTGATGGCTGCATTGCACTTGATTAGAAATGAGTAGAGAACGCTGTTATTTGCTTGTTTTGTTTGTTTGTATGAGACAGGGTTTCTCTCTATAGTCCTGACTGTCCTGGAATTCATTCTATAGACCAGGCTGGCCTCAAACACATTCACCTAAGGCATGCAGCACCACTCCTAACTTACAAGAGCACTTTTACTCCATTTGGTCTGTTATACACAGAGGTGGTCAGAGGAATTGCCTGGATGGGAAGAGGAGAAAGGAGAATTGTTTGCCATGCCTGTTGGTGAATTTGAAGCTGGTATACACAGGGATAAAATGACTGAACTATAGTGGAAGCAAAGAAATGAATGGATTATTGAATATCCACTCAGCCAATGATCGATGCAATGAATGAGTCAGTGATCAAAAACATTAAAAGATCCAGCAGTCTGGCACTGTGTGTGCATCCTAGGTGAGAAGTCAGGGACCGTGGCCATCACCATAGGATTCACAACAGTCAAAAGGCAGCAGCATGCAGGTTTGCTCCCCAGGAACAGTGACACAGCGAGTGTTGGGAGCATAGATCACATCCGTCAGCCTCAAAGGGGAATGACCAGGTAAATTTTGCAGCCCACATGCCATCCATGCTGATGAAGGCTTCAAATTGTAGATCTGTCTAAACCTCTGCCATCTCCATTTCCTCTCCAAGAAGCAGAACAGAGAACTAGATCTAGGCATCATCATTGACCTTAGGAAGTAGCCAGGAGGCTAGATTTCTCTGAGACAAGTTAAGAGTTTCTGCTTAAACATCAGCCCTGATACATGAGGACTTGGCCTGTGAGCAGACAAGTTCAATAGCTGTCATAACAGGAAGGCTTCCCTGCCTACCTACACGTACAACTGAAACTGGTATAGGAGTCTGTGGTAAAGAGATTCCTACATACATGTCTGTTGTGGAACAGCTCAGCATAAAGCCTTATACAGACGCAAGGTATTAGGTGTACCCGTGTCCTGGTAGCTTGAGAAGGGCAAGAAGGGTGAGGGGAGCAGAAGGAGGGATAAGAGAGGGAAGTAGTGAAATGTAACAGATATAATAAGGATGAAACCAGGTTTTTACGCTGAAAGAAGTACAACAATCATAAAAATCATAAATGTTTGGGTATATGTAGGATGTGGCACAGTAGGTTTTAATCCTATGTAGGATGAAGTGGTGTGGGCCTTATATAGAATATGGGGCAGAATGACTGTGGTAAGCATACTTCGCTGTGGCTGGACATTTCCTGTAGCCCCACACTGCTCTGAAACCTAAAGCTGATGCAAAGAGCACCAAAGACCTGGATCTCCAACACAAGGATGATACACACCACACACAGAAATGGAACACTATGTATTTTTCAAAATATATGACTCCCAAGAATATTCTCTGTTTCAAACTGAACTTCAGAGTTAATTAATTGAACTGAATTTAACTTTCTAAAAGGAACTCAGTAGAATTAGGTTAGGCTTAAAAGATGAATTTTAAGTAAATTTAAAATGAAAACAGTCTTTTTTGTTTTATAAAGATCTCATTAGGAAATGAGAAATATAGTACCTGGAGTGACAGCTGTGGCTGCAGGAAACCAAGCTCTTACTGCTTGGTTTTGAGCTGAATGGCTCAAATGGTTGAATCATCTCTGTAGCCCATCCCCCATTCTGCTCATTTTCTTCCAGAGCTTCCCTGAAGCACATAGGGCTGCCATTGCGAAACAACATTTCGGTTGAGCTTATTCACATTTATGATCCGTGACAAAATGTTTTCCTGAATTGGAGGTAAAAACAAAGACTGGTTAAGTCATGTGTTTTTGCAGTGATCACTTCTGATCTAGGGGATGCCTGCTTTCTCCTTTTCACCATAAGGAATAGCAGACAAAGAACCAAAGGGGCAGGGGGACTGATAAGAAAGATAAGAGGAAACCTAGTTTGCTAGGGGAGGAATGTGGCCTGCAGATAAGGATGTGGGAGGGTGTCTGCTGCGCCCTCTGGACGTGAGCTAGCACATTTTCCCTGTAGAATGGAGCTTGTGTGACTGGAGCAGCTGATTAAAGCAGGGCAAAGGTAGCTGAGCACAGCTGCAGTGCAAAGAGGAGGTTTATGGCTTTTGGAAGGATGCTTTGGATTCACATTTTAATTCTGAAAATATTTGGAAAAATAAAAATCCCAGGTTAGCATTGATCTTCCAATCCTCCTCCTCTTTGCCTCTTCAGTGAATCCTCCTGTAGCACATCTCAAGTGAAGGAAACAATGTGAGTTAGGGCTCTAGTTGAGTAAGTTATCCTGTGAAGTTATAGGACCCACCAGAATGGAAGGAGCTCAGAGTTGGGATTGCAAGAGAGCCTGTATACCCTGCTCCAAACCTAAGCCCTCTTTAGGGGTTCAAGCACTCCTATCTTCACACTAGACTCTCTCAATTCTGAGAATCAGATCCTATAGGCCTGGATGTCCTTACTGCCCATGCCCTCCACCCGATGGCCACTCTGGAAAATGCACCGCCACTGCTCTTTGGGCATAGGAGGAGCTCTGATGACCAGCCCTTACGTGGACCCTCCATACTATCTGTTTCTCTGCCCTTTGGCCCTCATCATTCACGCAGAAAATCAGTAGCCAGAGGAAGGTGGCACAGTCAGATGGCCTTTCTCAGTAGTAACTGGCAGGACTCAAAATGAAGAGAACTCCTCAGAAAGACTCGTCAGTACACAGCACTGGCTTTTGCCCAGTGGTTCTCCTATCACCAGAACACTTGCCCTCCTTCAGCTGTGGACACTTCCTTCAAGGAGTCCAGAGGCTCAGTATGCATCTGCTTGTCAGGATTAGGTTCAGAATTTTCATCTATCTGTGTGCCATAGACTGTGTGTGCCCTGGACTTAGCCATATTCTCTGGAGGGCAACCGGATACTTCATGGCACCCTAAGAATTGTTTAGAAGTCCCAGGGACAGTTGTTGAGACCTCTGCCATCTTACATATATGTCTAAAATAATGGGTATGTCCTGACTGATCAACACTTTTTAAAAGTTTAATAACAAATAAAAATGGGAATGGGACTTCAGTTATGGGGAGAGTTATTCCTGACCCTACTAGTTGCAACTTCAGGAAAGCAGCCCTTGCACCTTGCCAGGTCAGCACAAAAGAGTCAAGCCTATTGGTTGAGGAGTGGTTGAGCCGGTCACAATGTTGTGAGCAGGGCAGGAAGCATCCCCATTACTCATCTGACAGAGGCTTCAAACCAGACCAAGATTCTGCAATGAACATTGGCAAGTAAAGAAATATGAACAAAGGGGTTAACTGTGTGACTCAGTGTGTCACACTGCAGCTTCCATGATGAGGTTTTTTAACTGTTTCCTTTAATTTTTTTTAAATTATTTTAATTGGGGAGGTGTTGCAATGGCAGAGGGCAGATTTGAAGTAACAGAGAAATGAATGGAGTTAAGATGCATGATAGGGGGGGTGAGTTTCTGGCCCCGCGGCGCCAGCCTGGGACGGGGAGCTCAGAGGTTCCTTGGCCCCCCAGCCTTCTTGGGCAG
>NW_004949144.1:2844498-2850681 GCF_000317375.1 Microtus ochrogaster
TTTGATCCTACTTAATGTGCTGGCTTTGTGGGAGCCTAGCCAGTTTGGATGTTCACCTTCCTAAATATAGACGGAGGGGGGGAGGACCTAGGACTTACCACAGGGCAGGGAACCCTGACTGCCCATTGGACTGGAGGAGAGGGAAGGGGGAGAGGAGTGGGTGGAGGGGGAGAAGGGTTGGAGGAGGGGGAGAAGGGTGGGAGGAGCGGGAGGGAAATGGGAGGCTGGGAGGAGGTGGAAACTTGTTTTTTTCCTTTTCTCAATAAAAATAAAAAATAAAAAAAAAACCTGAAAAAAAAAGATGCATGATAGGAAAAACAGATATCGAATACACAAAAAGAAAGAAAATATAAGTAAAAAAGTTAAATATGAATAAAAATGGGCATAGGACTTCAATACTACAGCAAAAAAGTTACACAAATGATCAAACAGTATTTGAAAGAGGGAATACTGAAAACACAATCCTGAAGAAAGCATAGATCAAAGCCCCATGAGAATTTACTTCCAACTAGAAACAATGAATACAAGCATCAAAGAGAAGAGAGAGAGCGTAGAACTTAAAAACATTATGGGAATTTTATATTTTAAGAAGCCCCTGGAAAACAATTGAAATTCCTTAAAAAATTGAATGGGACTGTAGTTTGATCCAGCAATCTTTCTTTTAGATGTTTACCCAAACCGATAAAAAAAACAGGACTTTAAAAGTTATAACCATTTCTGTTTCATTGACACACTATTATTAACCAAGTCACATGATGTGCAGCCAGCCTACATCCCTGTCAGCAGCTAAGTGTGGTAATTTTGTACAGTGAAATGGTGGTCAGGCTGAAGAAAGAAGGGGATACGTGACACAGGAACTAGGGAGAACCTGGAGGGCTTTGCAATAAGTAAACAAGTTACTCACTGAAACAAATGCCTGATTCCACACACAACAAACACCTGCAGTAGTCAAATGTGAACTTCAAAGAAAAGAGAGACGGTCACCAGGAAAAAGGGAGGAGTGGAGAAGAAGTACATGTGGAAACTCAAGCAGGTTCAGTAAACTCTAGAGACCTGTTCTGTTGCACCTCTCGTCCCCAGTTATCTACTGTGTACTTAAAATTTCAAAATAGAATGGGTTGGAGAGTTTGCTCAGCAGTTAAGAAGATCCAGGATAAGTTCCCAGCACCCACATGGCAGATCACAACCTCCTCTAACTCCACTTTCAGGGGACCTGGCATCCTATTCTTACCATTTTGGGCACCAGGTTTTAAAAGTGGTGCTTATGCACAAACTCACATAGACATAAAATGCACTTTAAAAAATCTTTAAAGATAAATATGAATTGCACTCCTGTAACAAAGCATATAGAAACATATTAATTTCCAGTAAGAATCTGAATAAATAATGGAGCTTTACAAAGTGATTGGCAAGATGTCAAGAATGTTAAAGCATGATGGGCATTGTGGTGTACATCTTCAATTGTAGCACTAAAAAGGCAGGTGGGTCTCTGTGTGTTCCTTTTCACCTAGGTCTACATAGTTAGCTGCAAGACAATAGGGATAAATGCATACATAACTCCCCTCCACACATGTGTATGCAAGTGTACACAATAGTCTACATACACACAGAAAGAGAGAGGGAGAGAGAAAGAGAGGGAAGGAGAGAGAGAGAGAGAGAGAGAGAGAGAGAGAGAGAGAGAGAGAAATACAAATTCCATAGATTTAAAAGCAAAAGATAAATTGTATCGACAATATCCAATTCCTCTGATTTTTTCACAGGAAGCACATAGATTGTGGTATCTGAATGTTTAAAACCTTTTTTGTTGTTGTTGTTGTTGTTGGGGGGGGGATTTCAAGACAGAGTTTTTATGTGTTGCTTTGAACCCTGTCCTGGACCTAGCTCTTATAGACCAGGCTGGCCTCAAACTCGAGATCTGCCAATCTCTGTCTCCCAAGTGCTTGGATTAAAGGCATGTGCCACCACCATCGGGCTTTAAAATGCTTTTCTGTTGGCCATACACTCCAGAATATCAAAACTATATTCTCATAGACCATGGAATGCTTTGGGGGAATATTACTATTGTTTAGAAACACATTCTCTGTGGTGAATTTTCCTTCTTTCCAGGTGTGATAGTAGGACTTTATATCTCTATTTAAAAGTCGCTGAGAGCAAAGCTTAAAGGAAGAAGTATTTCTTTGGCCCAGTTTTAAAATTTTCAGCTCTGGTAAGTTGTTTCCGGTCCCAGGGAGAAGCAGAAAATGATGGCAGAAAGCATGTGTCAACTTTGACACAGAAGTGAAACAAAGCAGAACCAAGGACAATCTAGAGCCTCCAATGACACACTTCCACAGTCTTCTGTCCCCTTAGCCTGATCTCAGGGGTTCCCTCTGCTGTGCCAGCACAGCCTGAAGTCCAAGAAATCAGCGGAGGGTGTCCGGATTGAATGAATGCACAGAGCACGAGGTTGAGGTGGAACAGCTTCCTCATTGTTCTGCTGGGGCTGGCTTTTATACCATGGCACCAAATGAGGAGGGGGCTGTGAAGGGACTGTAATCTGACCCTGGCAGGGATCAAAGAATGGTCACAGTGCACTCAAAATTCCTTCCCCTACTCCAGGAGCAAAGGGTATTTTTTTATGTTTTCTTTGCAGATAAGCACCTCAAATAAGGGCAGGGATATCATAACTCGGGGCTGCTGTTCCCACATCCCTCTTCCCCAAGTTTTGTTATCAAGTTAAGGACGCACCCATGCATTAAAATGAGGCAGAGCCCTCATTCTTTAACGACCTCTCAGTGACTGCATCTGTACTCTACCTGGAGACCAACAGATTGGCACATGAGCCTGTTTCAGAAGACCCTTCCTACCTAAAATATAAGAAAACCTTTGATAGGATTGCATTGTGTGCTTCCTTGAATTCAGCCTTGGGCTTTTGACTCTTACAGTTAGATAAATGTCTAGGATATATGCTAGTATTAGTGTCTTAATAACCACCTTTAACTTACTGGCTTTTCTTTCTCTATTAAGCAGACCATGCTGTCAATTGCTACAATCTGCCTGTGGATCCAGGAGTAAAGCAGAGGCAAAGCAAGTGAACTCAGTGCACATTGTGATTCTCATGTGTATGACAAGAAAGCAACTCTCCTGCTTTCTCCCCTCCTCTCTCCTCTCCTCTGTTCTTCCCTCTGTCCTTTCTTCTCACCCTCCCCTTGTTCTCTCTTGCTCTGTGGCTTAAACTTGCAGCCTTATACAGCAGACAGGCAGGCATTCTTGCACCAGAAATGTAAACCAGTCCCCTGCATTCTAAAATATCCTTGACCTTTCTAACATAGAAGTACTCTGACAGGCACACTGGAAAATGAAGCCCTTGATTATTGAAAACTTATGTCATAATCTCTGGGCAAGAGATGTATTTGAAATGACTGTAGCCACATTACCACTGCCGATAAAGTCTTTTACGATAGTCCAGAGTCACGTGAGTGGAACAGCATCCTCACTCCCAATAGTAGGGGCTATTGTTTCATTTCCTGAGCCCATAAAAATTTAATGGAAAATGAATAAACCTCTATGAGTGAAACCAGGGCCTCTAAGTAAAGAAAACTGTCACATGCTCAGGAGTTAGTAGAAGAATGAAAACAACTGGAACATGTTGAACTCAGCCTTCATGCCTGGTGTCATTCAGAAAAAAAGCTAAAGGTAAAAGGAGATTATTACATGACTTAAGATCTATTAATTTACAGATGAAAAAAGATGGGGCCTTACAGCATGGTTTCACATGAGGCACTGCTATCCCTATTAATAAATATATTCTAATATTGCAAACAAAAAGGGGATAGAGAAAACTTTGCTTATTCTGTGCCTGTACAAAAAAAATGCATAACCTGTTCAAAGACAACAGAAAACGTTGCCTCAGAGGTTGAAACATAGCCCTGCTATGTGTCAATATCACATTTTAAACCTTAGATTCCTATTTAATAGTCCTCCTACCACATTTATTCATTGTATATTTTGCTACTTCAGTATGATTCTAACCAATTAGAGGAAGGTTTTCAACTGCTTCTTACCGGTATAAACCAATATCTGCCTTTAAACACATTTCACTGCAGTGGAAAATTACTGACACTCTTAATAATCTCCGACATTATTCTTCAGTAGCGAGAGCTTCAAACAATTCTAATAACAAATTGATAGACAGAGGTGTGAATAAGAATCACCCTCAACATCTTATTAACATGATATCCATTATTTAAAGTTTTAAAAACAGATCTCAGTGGCAATACTATAGCTTAATAGCCTTTGGCGCCTTTGTCAAGGCCAATGAAGTTATCTCTGGTGATGTGGAAAGATGTAATAACATGTAATGGCAATCACCAGTCCCATTACTTATCACTGTGAGAGTTTTCTCTTGTGTCTTTGCAAAAAAAAAAAAAAAAAAAAAAAAAAAGACTGCAGCACAGCACATCTGGATCCCTGCCCAGCTCACCAGACCTTGAAGAGCTGATATGAGCAATGAAGTTGATGGAATTTAGCAGGCTCAAAAGAAGACAGTAAGCATCTATTCTGCTCATGTGTTTGCTTACTGAACTAAGACTAACAATACCAATTCTGAAATTTATTGGGCATTTGTACCTAAGCCTCCCTTGTTATCAGGGTGAAGTGTGGTGAGCCCGCAAGTATTACACAGTAAATGTACAGCTGACAAATCTATTGGACTAATCCACAGGAAGTGTATACATACACTCCACCTGGACTGGAGAACTAACGTTTGCAGAGCTACAGGACATCTATCTGTCCATTACATAAGTCACTGTCAACTGTAAAAATCTTATGAAATTATGGCATTTTTCCTTTCAGTAGTAACCCAGTGCTGTATAAACCTGACTTCCTGTAAGGGCAATCAGATACCTCCCCACACACTATGAAGCCAAAGTATGAAAAATATTTGCTCAGTCAAATCCTTGTTCCCATAGCCAAAATCCAAGTAAAACTAATCTCCCACAACTCTCGCTACCGACCAGATTCTTCAACACAAAGGAGCCCATATATCTGCTCTAACAACAGATTCAAAATGGTGCAATCTACTGGTCTTCTGCTCTGATTTTAAAAAGTACTAATATTCTGTATTTACCCCTCACCTTGGTTCAGTTAACATAAGATAATACATAGCCCAGGAAACTGTTTTCAACTTTACACATAAATATAAGGAAAAAAAGGGGGGCTTGAGTTGCTAAATCAGACTCAGGGAAATCAATTTCCATTTGGGTACTAATAGGCACTCTGCTGGAATCAAAAGCAAAACTTCCAGAGACCCCTCTTTACTCAACCAGCTAGACCTTAATGCAGACTAAGCCCTCAGATTGCTATCACTACCAATGCTGTTTTCTCAGCCCCAGCCACCAAGGAAGAAAACAGACATACCCAGAGAACACAAACACAACAGCGCTAATGTGTTTCTCTGCAATTAATCATAAACTTCTAGTTACACTTAAGAAACAAAATTTGTGCACAAAAACTTCCTCTTGAATTCTCTAGTTATTTAAAAGGTCACATTCTTAATTGATCCTCCTGACACATGCCAGGAATCCCTTACAGCCACGCCCCCTCTGAGATGTAAGGTGCCTCCTTGCCAGATCCACCCTGTTTCTTGTGACTCTGTGAAAATGCATGCTTGATACTGTTATTATTGCCTATGGTACTGTTAACTTGTCTGTATACCTATATAAACTGAAAACTTTGTGTAGATCACTCCTTACCTTTTTTACCCCATTCCTTTTATGCCTGATGCCGTGATATCCTCTTTTTACCCTTATGCCTTACTCTTATATGTCTGATGCTTTGCCCTTATACCTTATGTCCCTATCTTTTTCTTCTTTTCCTTTTTTTTAATATTCCCCAAGGAATAAAGAAACTTGCAGAAAAATGTGCCTAAGTCAGTCATTTTGTTTTATCTCTCAGATCCCATTTCCAAGCCAGTTTTTTACTTGTAGATTTCCTATTGTGAACCCTCAGAGAGTGCTGAGGCTGGTACTCAGTAGCTCTTGATAGTGAAAGTCATCTTGTCCTCAGTTCTTTGCTGATGGTTCAAACCTATTTCTTTGTAAGGGTTCTATAGGAGGATACACTAAAATTTGAAATGACACCATTGCAGCACCCAGATATTCACAAACCTTCTAATATATATACATATATATGAATAACTTTTAT
>NW_004949144.1:2850989-2876730 GCF_000317375.1 Microtus ochrogaster
GTGTGCTCACTGTCAAATCTAAGGTAATGTGTTAACCAATCAGAGTCCATAGGATCTACATATATATATATATATATATATATATATATATATATTTGGTCAGATGTTGCGGGAGGTCCTTCCGCTCTTCCAGCCAATAGCCGCTGAGATACCAGCCCACTGGGGCGTGGTCTCTTTCTTTAAATAGCAGCCACTTCCCTCCTCTCTCTCTCTCTTTGCTTCCTGCTCCATTTCCAGTGACTAGACTCCTTCCTGATTGCTCAGAGGGCTGTTGCCTGGGACAGTGATCTGTAAGTTTTTTCCCCTTTAAATAAATACCACCCTATTAATCATAATTCCAAACTGGTGTGGGATTGTTTGTGACTTACTCCTTCAGTCAGACACA
The DNA here is from genome assembly GCF_000317375.1 of Microtus ochrogaster. Classification (NCBI taxonomy): domain Eukaryota; kingdom Metazoa; phylum Chordata; class Mammalia; order Rodentia; family Cricetidae; genus Microtus; species Microtus ochrogaster. Next base: position 2,851,375 of record NW_004949144.1, read on the forward strand.
ATAAAACAAAAGCTGTTCCTGAAACTGTCTCCAGAGGGGCTCATCTCTGGACCTCTTCTTGACCCACTGACCAACTGGCATTATATTCCTGTGAGAGACCTCTTGGTTAATGACAGAAAGAAAACATCTGTAATCCCACTGTGGACTTCTGGGGAAAAGGGAGTCAGAGACAGGACAGTTTTCAGGTGGTCCTGGGCTGGTTAGTCAAGCCAACAGGGAAGCAAAAAGCCACTTTATCAAACAATGTAGAAAGGTGAGAGAACTCATGGTCACAGTGGTCCTCCCACCACCATAACCTGTAGCATGATTAGTAAAAATGCAGAGACAGATACTGGTGTTCAACATAAAAATTGTCAAGCAAAACAACCAGCCACTGAACTTACCTCTACTTCAGTCTGAAGTGGTGATCCTGCCTCCAGGAATCCTCAGAATAAGATTGAGCCTGAAACCTAGCTCCTCTCATCTTATATTCCTCTCCAATACTGGATTAAATTCATGCACCAATAGCGCTCAGTTTCTATGACAAACTAGGAAGGCTACTGAATTAAAGCTGTGTGCCACCACAGCCTGGTCTGTAAGGCTGACCAGGGCAGCTGTTTTACTCTCTGATATTCAGGCAAACTTTATTTATTAAAATACAAATGAAATGTCACTACATTTCCACTTTTTGTCTAAAATAATTAAGAAGGCTATAACTAATATAAGCAAAACCAAATACCAAAAATACAATGGCTATATACAATATATAGACAATAAATGCATCAACAATGTCTGGTTCATTTTCATCTGACAAATTCAGATAATACTCTATATCTATTCTGTCTTGGTGAATGAAAAGACCTGTACCTACTGTACTTCATATCATAACTTGCTTTCTATATCAGGTAACTGGAACTATCTAGTTTTCAACTCCCTCAGAGACCCAACAAGGAAATAATATTAACTGAGAAAGCAGGAATTGTGAGCAATGGACTTAAAAAATGTGAGAAACAACAGAAACAGCTGGTTGCCTAAACAGTACCAAAATTTCTTCTGCAATGTTGGGACATCAATCTTGAGTCTATAGGCCTAGCATATTCGACAAACTATTCTGGGAAGCAGGATGATCTGAAAAGCTGTCCCTCCTTGTGCTGACAATGTCACTTTATTTTGTGTCCTGCGGCAAAATTAATAAAAACTCAGAGAGAAATTGTGGTTCAACTTAAGGATTTGAAAAGCAAAACAGCCAGCCACTGACTCTTACCTCTACCTCTTGGGAATGTGGGCTTCATATTCTTAAATTTACTTGCTACTGTATGGGTGGTACTATCAACTGAATGGCATCATGTGAACCAGGAGGAATCATTGTTGTGTGTAAGTTGTGGGGTCCCATCTTCTTCCTGGAGATTTCAGAAATTACTATAGGAAAATTTATTGTTTAATGTGGAAAACTTAAACATTATTTATATATAAATTGTAAGTTTGAATTTCAAAAGACATATATTCAAAGAAAGGTACAGAGGGCCAAAAATAAATATACAAATTTTGATAGACATGTATTCAAAGAAAGGTACCATTGAGACAAAAATATATATGGGGAGAAGTAGAATTTTTAAAAACAGAGTTTTGATTTTTATCTTTCTTCTTTCCCACACCAGGTATCTTTCATGATATGAAACAGAAGCTCTGAATTTTTCTTTTAACAACATGCTTGGATTTAGGAAAAGGGAGAGCCACAGTCTGACTCCAAATCCTGCTATGATTTTTTTGTTTGTTTGTTTTTTGTTTTTCAACACAGGGTTTCTCTGTAGCTTTAGAACCTGTCCTGGAACTAGCTCTTGTAGACCAGGCTGTCCTCACACTCACAGAGATCCAGTCACCTTTGCCTCCTGAGTGCTAGGATTGAAGGCATTTGCCACCACCTGGTGCCAGCTTTGATTTTTAAGTGAGTCGGTATTACCATTATTTTGACAAGTAAAGAGATATGTATGTTACATACTGAGATTTTACTCTGCAGAGATATTAGAATTATAAGACAAATTTTTCTTTGCTTGGAGATTCTTTCTAAATTGCTATCTTTCCTTCTTTAGACATCTATATGTCCAATATCTTTTGATTTCTCATAGAGGGGTATGTTATATTTTACAGCAAAGACAATAAAAGAACCCTGACCCAACACTTATAAGGGTTTCTTACAATTTTTAGTATTATCACCTTTGTGGATGAGCTGTCATTTCTCTTTATCAAGATGTTTCTCCTATTCAAACCAAACCTTTATTAACTTTGATGGCATCCATAGCTTTTCTTCTCCAGTGGAAATAAGAGCAAAACTCCTTCCCCAATGTAGCACTTCTCCTGGTTTCCATTCTGAGGTCAACACATGCTTGAAGTACACTGGTTAATTTAATTCAGAGTTTTTTCAGTTGTCTAATGTCTCTCAGCAGCTGCTGTTCCTTAATCATTAGCATTAAGAAAATTCATAGTTAATAAATCATTATACAAACCATTTCTAGGGGTCTTTATCATCATTCTGTGTTTGTTTAGTATATCCTTTAGAGTTCAACTTGATCTTTTTATAATCGCCTATCCTGTAGGACTGTGTGGTATACCTGTAATATGTTTTATATTATAATGAGCAAAAACACCTGTTTCATTTTCTTAGCGATAATATGCTCTGGAATATTGTCTGTCTTTATTTGTGCAATATACCCAAGATGGTCATAATTTCTAGTAAATGTGTGATTACTGAATTAACCTTTCCAAACTGAAAACAATTACCAATTGAAAACCTGAATAGGTATCAATGGTGTGGTATGCATATTTTAATTTTCCAAATTCTACAAAATGGAACACATCCATCCACCAGATTGTATGTATTTGTGTACCCTTTGGGTTACTTCCTGCATGTTGTGTAGTATTAGGTTTTACAAAACAAGTAGGACGTGATAGATATGTATGGTATTGGATGTAAGTTATGTATATAGGATGATGTCTATTACTGGTTATGTCTTACACCTGAATAAATAATGAAGTCAATTCTGTATAATCTGGTATAAATTCATTGCTTTCAATATGCAAAACAATCTTTCTGCATATTGCAAATCAGTAACTATGTTGAGAGATTCTTTGAAATTGCTTAGCACCATGAGAATAGCATATAATTTTGACGTTTGGAGAGAAGCATAAGGGTTTAGATACATTTTCCTTCAATTTTCTGATTTGTAACCTGCCCTTCCTAACTTATTTGTATCAAAATAGAATGTAGGAACTCCAGTTATTAGTGTGTCCCAGACAATGTGAGGAAATATCCAATTAGTTCTCTTTATAAGTCAACTTCTCATGCTTTGGGGATAATTGTTGTTAATCTCTCTAAAAAAAAGTACAAGTTCTTTGCGAGGGTCCACTGTCTTCCCATAATTTGCCAATTTTATCATTAGTTAATGGTACTACAATTTCTGCTGGTTCTATTCCTGCTTATTAGCAAAGTCCCAATTATTCACTTATATTTAACTCAGAAACATTTTCTCCCTAAAGTTTTTAATTTTGATTTAATTTGTGTGGATAAATTTAATTAGAATGGCTAAAAAGATCCATTCTAAAATAATATCTTCCATCTGCATTAAAATTCCTGTAAGGGAATGTTCAGAAGGTAATATGACTAGAAAGCAGTTAAGATTCAGACACAGATGATCCATATGTGCCTCCTGTAATTTCACGTCAATCAAAGTCAATTCTTTCTCAGCATCATATGATAACTCTATGGGACTATTTAAGTCCTTTTCACTATCTAAAGTTTTGCTTAGATTAATCAGGTCATCAGGACCTATCCTAATAGTGGGCCGTAGATGGCAAATGCCTCATAGCAATCTTTGGAAGTCATTAAGAGTCAATAATTGATCTCTCCCAATTTGGATCTTTTATGGTCTAATTTTCTGCAAAACTATTTTATAACCTAAATAGCTAATGGAATTTCTTCTTTGTGTTATTTTCAGGAGCAATTTGTAATCTCCCACTAGGCAAAATTTTCTTTGCTTTTATAAACATTCTTTCTAAAGTATCTGCATTTGAATCAGATAGAAAAATATTGTTCATGTAATGGTAAACTATAGATTCAGGAATTAGTTTATGTGTCATTTCCAATGGTTGACTTTCAAAGTGTTGGCACAGGGTGGGAATGTTTAACATTCTCTGTGGGAGATCTTCCATTGATGTCTTTTAGTATGCTGAGAATTATTATAAGTACGCACGGTGATTACAAATTTTTCTCTGTCTGGTGTAGGAGGTCCTTCTGTATTTGTGTTGATTTCATTGGTTGAATAAAGAAACTGCCTTGGCCTAGTTGATAGGGCAAACTCAGGTAAGCTGGGAAGACAGAACAGAATTCTGGGAGGAAGAAAGCAGAATCAGAGAGAGCCGCCATAGAGTTGCCAGAGTCAGACATATTGAATCTTTCCTGGTAAGACACTACCTCATGGTGACATACAGATTACTAGAAATGGGTTGAATCAAGTTGTGAGAGTTAGCCAATAAGAGGCTAGAAATAATGGGACAGGCAGCAATTTAATTAATACAATTTTCATGTGGTTATTTCTGGTATAAGCTGACTGGGAGGCCAGGACACAACTCGTTGCCACTTTTCATTACTACATCTGTCTTTTTTTTTTTTGTAGAGATATAGTGAAAAAACAGTCTTTGAAATCAATAACTATGAGAGGCCATCCTTTAGACAGTAAAGAAGTCTAAGGAATTCCAGACTGTAGAGAGTCCACTGGCTGAATCACCTTAACAGCTCTTAGATGTGTTACGATTCTCCATTTTCTAGATTTTCTTCAACAACAAATATAGGAGAATTGCAATAGTTTGTTGATTCTTCAATATGCTGATTATCTAGTTGATTCTCAACCAGCTGTTCTAAAGGCTGCAGATTCTCTTCTGTTAAAGGTCATATGGAGTAACCTTATTTCTTGAAGCCCATGTCTTTACCTATTGCTTCACATATGGTAAATGCATCATGTAATATGTTACTGCTTCCTTAATATTTTTCAGATATTTTATACATTTACATTCTACATAAACTTTTGGGTATTTACTGTTTTCTGGCCTTTCAGAAACAGCAACAAGATAAGTAGCTTGTTGTGTAAGATATGTGGTAAGATATCTCTGACTCTAAGAGATATTGGTGACGTTAAGTCTTTACTATTGTCTTTTTTTCCTGTAACTCATATTCTAGTTTATCAGTTCTGACAAGTTCTTCAAAGGTTTCACATCTATGTATCATTATATTTTGTATAGTCTAAATTTCTTAACTTATGAATATTTCTAATAATTTCATCAAATCAATGAATCTCTGTTTCTCATCATGTACATATGATTCCAAGTCTTTTACGTTTTTCCACTAATGATACCTTAACATTATAAGAGATTTTTTTTGGATGGCATGTAGATTGCCTTCCAGGTGTGATGTTCTATTATCTGCCAGCTTGTCATAACATTTTCACACATTTTGATTGTCATTTTCAACAGTATGAATCCTTTCAGGTAATCTCTCAATAACATTCTGTAAGATTCCATAACCCACTGAAATTGAGTGAATTTTGGTTGTTAAAGTATGCTGTAGAAGTCTTACAGCCAGTGATTAGCTGCCTACTGGGGGGGGGGTGAACTTTTATAGTATAAATGCCAATGTACATCATGCAGCTGCTTTTTTTTTTCTGGTTGTGGGATTCAGTTTCTCATCTCCATTCAGGCAGATGATTCTGATTTGTGAGTGTACCCCTAAATAAATAACCATCTATTTCTCAGTTCTGGCGACTGTGAGATGTCTTTTAAGCATCCGTCCATATTTGGTGCCCACATGGATTTGGACTTCATGCCTACTGGGTGAATGGACTAATGGCCTAGCCAGTCCACCACCCAGACAGTCTCCCAACCCTGACCGCTAAGCTTGCTTTTACCTAAGTGTTTTTTTGTAGAACACCCACAACAGCAGAGTTTACTATGTGTGGTAACTTGGAAACTTCCCAAGTGCATGCAAAACTGCAACAATCCCTGGCATGATTCCTTGCTGCATGACGACTTGTGCAGCTTCTGGTTTCTACTCCCTGCACGTGAGTTCTGGTTTTCATGCTCCATGTATAGAATTGATTTAATTGATTTTAATTTGTCAAACAAAGCATATTTCTCAGTATTTAACCAGTACCAAGGCAGAAAACTAAAGTGGCCCAGGACCATTCCTGTCACCACTGCTTGCATTGCTTCCAGTCACAACTCTGCAATCACAACATCCACTGGAAAACAAATACTAAAGTTTACCAGATCACATAACAGGTAATTATAAATAAATATGGCAAACTACATTTTATTGCAAATTTTAGTAAATTTTTTGCTAATACTACTGATTGTATTATGTGAGGCTAATATGGTTATGGTGATACTTCAATTTATTGGGTATTGAGACTCAGTTTTCTTCTCCATATTCTATCATTAAGAAAAAATATGGCACTTTTAGGAATGATACAATCTTTACAGATTAATAATGAACAGCTAGTCAACAGGACGAATACCATCAAAAATCAAAAGTTACCTGAAAAAATTAATACTATTTAAAAGGAAAACTAATTTTACAGACAAAATCGAATCCATATCTAAGAGTACTAAGAAGTTTTTTTAAAAGAATTCATATTGTTAAATTTGACAATCAAAATTTGTTTAAAAGTTACGATAAGTTAACAGATAGACTCTCTCTCCAGGATAACAATCTGCACTCTATTCAAGTAATGTCCAAAGATGAGATGTTATCTTTAAAAGAGAAACTTCAGACCTTAAAATCACATGTGCAGAATGAGTCCCAGAAGCTAGGTGCCTCAAAGAAATCACTTGAAATATATACAGGCCAGGAGATTCAGGCTTAACAAAAGACACTAATATTCAGGAGGATGCCTATATGTTTGTCTTTGGATTCACCTTCTTATTTAGCTTCTCTAGGATCGCGAATTATAGGCTCAATGTCCTTTATTTATGGCTAGAAACCAAATATGAGTGAGTACATCCCATGTTCCTCTTTTTGGGTCTGGCTTACCTCACTCAGGATAGTGTTTTCTATTTCCATCCATTTGTACGCAAAATTCAAGAAGTCCTTGTTTTTTACTGCTGAGTAGTACTCTAATATGTATATATTAGAATATATGAAGGTTAATATATAAATATTAACCTTCATCAGGAGATGAAAGGAGACAGAGACAGAGACCCACATTGGAGCACCGGACTGAAATCTCAAGGTCCAAATCAGGAGCAGAAGGAGAGAGAGCACGAGCAAGGAACTCAGGACTGCGAGGGGTGCACCCACACACTGAGACAATGGGGATGTTATATTGGGAACCCACTAAGGCTAGCTGGCCTGGGTCTGAAAAAGCATGGGATAAAACCGGACTCGCTGAACATAGCAGACAATGAGGACTACTGAGAACTCAAGAACAATGGCAATGGGTTTTTGATCCTACTGCACGTGCTGGCTATGGGGGAGCCTAGGCAGTTTGGATGCTCACCTTACTAGACCTGGATGGAGGTGGGTGGTCCTTGGACTTCCCACAGGTCAGGGAACCCTGATTGCTCTTCGAGCTGATGAGGGAGGGGGACTTGGTTGGGAGAGGGAAATGGGAGGCGATGGCGGGGAGGAGGCAGAAATCTTTAATAAATAAATTTAAAAAAAACAAAAAAAAACAAAAAAAGACACTAATAAAAAATTTGAAATAATTGAGGAAATTATTGAGGCTGATGAACAGGAAACGAAGGCCCAACGACTGGATTTAACATTGCCAGTGGCTGTCAGAGATGACTTAACAAGGGTTTTAGCTTCATCCCCTATAATCTACTCTGAAAAAGCACCAAGTTTTAAAGGTCCAAAAGGATCCAAAGAAGGTAAATGAATACCTACAGGAATGAATGATCTAAAAGCCCTTTCTTAGTTGTCTGTCAGTCATTTGAGATTGTTCTGTTGAGAGTTCTCTGTTTAGGTTTATACTGCATTTGTTTTATTGGATTATTTTTTATTTTGATGTCAAGTACTTGGGTTCTTTGTATATTTTGGAGATAAACCATCTGTCCAGTGTGGGGTTAGTGAAGATGTTTTCCCATTCTGTAGACTGCTGTTTTGTCTTGTTGACCATGCCCTTTGCTTTATAGAAGCTTCTCAGTTTTAGAAGTCCAATTTATTAATTGTTGCTCTCAGTGTCTGTGCTACTGGGTTATAGTTAAAAAGTGGTGTGCTAATACATTCAAGTGTACTTCCTACTTTCTTTTCTATGTGTGGTTCAGTGTGGTTAATTTTATATTTAGGTCTTTGATCCATTTGGACTTGAGTTTTGTGCATGACAAAAAATATGCATCTATATGCATTCTTTAAAATATTGATATCCAGTTATGCCAGCATCATTTATTGAAATTACTTTCCTTTTTCTGTTTTATACTCTTAGTTTCTTTTTTTTAAAAAAAATCAGGTGTTTTCAGGTGTGTGAATATATAACCTGGTCTTCAATTTGATTCCACTAGTCCTTTTGTCTGTTTTGATGAAATACCAGACTGTTTTCATTATTGTAGCTATATAGTAGAGTTTGAAGTCAGGGATGGTGATGCCTCCAAAAGTTCCTTTATTGTACAGGATTGTTTTGAGTATCCTGTTTTTTTTTCATATGAAGTTATGTATTGTTCTTTTGAGGTTTTTGAAGAGTTTTCCTAGGATTTTGTTGAGCATTGCATTGAATCTGTTGATTGTTTTTGGTAAGATTACCATTTTTAGTATGTTAATACTACCTACCCAAGAGAATGGGAGATCTTTCCATTTTCAGTGTCTTCTTCCATTTCTTTCTTTAAAAATTGAAAGTTCTTGTCACACAGGTGTTTTAGTTGTTTGGTTAGAGTTACCTTAAAATTTTTTTGAATATTTGTGGCTATTGTAAAGGGTGATATTTCTATTACTTCTTTCTCAGCCTGTTTATCATATGTATAAAGGAGGGTTACTGATTTTTGGTAGTTAATCTTATATCTGGCTACATTACTGAAGGTGTTCATGAGTTGTTAGAGTACCGTGGCAGAAATTTCTGGGGTCACTAATGTATAGTATCATATTTTCAGCAAATAGTGAGAGTTTGAATTATTCTTTTATGTTTTGTATACCCTTGATCTCCTTTTGTTGTCTTATTGCTCTAGCTAGAACTTCAAATACTATATTGAATAGATATAGAGGGAGTAAACATCATTGTCTTGTTCCTGGTCTCAGTAAAATTGCTTTGAGCTTCTCTCCATTCACTATTGGCTTGCTGTATATTGCCATTATTATATTTAGATAAGTTACTTGTATTCCTGCTCTCTTTAATACTTTTATCATGAAGAAATCCTGAATTATGTCAAAGGCCTTTTTAGCATCTAATGGGATGATCATGTGGGATTTTTCTTTCTGTTTGTGTATATGGTGGATTACAATGACAGACTTTCATATGTTGAACCATTCCTGCATCTCTGGGGTAAATCCTACTTGGTCATGGTGAATGATTTTTTTATGTGTTCTTGGACTTGGTTTACCAGCATTTTATTGAGCATTTTTGTGTCAATGCCCATGAGTGAGATTGGTCTGTAATTCTCTTGCTTAGTAGTGTCTTTGTGCAGCTTGAGTATCAGTGTAAACTGTAACCTCATGAAAAGAGTTTGGCAATGTTCCTTCTGTTTCTATTGTGTGAAACAAATTAAGGAGTATTGGTATTAGCTATTCTTTGAAAATCTTGTAGAATTCTGTGTTGGAACCATCTGGCCCTGGGCTTTTATTGGTTGTGGGACTTTGATAATTGTTTCTATTTTCTTAGCATTTATAGGTTTATTTAATTTGCTTACTTGGTCTTGATTTAATTTTGGTAACTGATGTTTATGCAGAAAATTGTCTGTTTCCATTAAGTTTTCCAATTTTTTGGAGTACAGTATTTTGAAATGTGACCTGCCTCTGTGTCTTTTGTTATGCTGACCTTTTCATTCCTGATTTTGTCAACTTGGATAGGTTTATTTAGTTTGTCGATTTTCTTGAAGAATTAACTCTTTGTCTCCTTGATTCTTCGTATCGTTTTCTTTGTTTCTATTTTGTTGAGTTCAGCTCTCAATTTGATTATTTCCTGCCATCTATTCCTCCTGGGTACATTTGCTTCTTATTGTTCTAAAGCTTTTAAGTGTTTTGATAACTCACTTCTGTGGGATTTTTCTAGCTTCTTTATGTATGATGTGGGAGTGTCATATATCAATCTGTTGATTTCATTGGTTAAGGAATAAAGAAACTGCCTAAGCCCCTTGATAGGCCAACCCTTAGGTGGGTGGAGAAAACAGAACAGGATGCTGGGAGAAAGAAGCTGAGTCAGGGAGTTGCCATGGTTCCCGCACTCCAGACAGATGCAGGTTAAGATCATTCCTGGTAAGCCAGCTTGTAGACTACACAGATTAATTGAAATGGGTTAGATCAATATGTAAGAGCTAGCCAATAAGAGGCTGGAACTATTGGGGCCAGGCAGTGTTTAAAAGAATACAGTTTCCGTGTAATTATTTCGGGTATAAAGCTAGCCATGCAGGCGACCGGGTGCTGGGGACTCAGCCCAGCAGCTCTTATTTCAACATATGTAAGCTATGAACTTAGTGCTATGAACTTTCCTCTTAACATTGCTTTCATTGTGTCCCATAAGTTTGGGGATGTTGTAATGTTATTTTTGTTTAATTTTAGAAAGTCTTCAATTTCTTTATTTCTTTATTGGCCTATTGATACAAGTTAGTTTTGTTCAATTCCCATGTGTTTGTGGGCTTCTTAAAATTAGTGTTGCTGTTGAATTCTAACTTTAAGCCATTGTGATCCAATAAGGTACATGGGGCTATTTCAATTTTTTGTATCTGTTGAGGTTTGCTTTGTTACTGTATATGTGGTCAGTTTTAGAAAAGGTTCTATGAGGTGAAGAGAAGAAGGTATATTCTTTTATGTTTGGATAGAATGTTCTATAGATGTCTGATAAGTCCATGTGAGTCATAACACTTGTTAGTTCCCTTATTTCTCTGTCAAGTTTCTGTCTGGCAGACCTGTCCAGTGACAAAAATGGAATGTGGAAGTCTCCCACTATTAGTGTATTGGGTTTAATGGGCTATTTAAACTTTAGTAATGTTTTTTTTTTTTTACATATGAGGTATGTGGGGCATGGATGTTCAGAACTGAGATTTCCTCTTGATGGATTTTTCCTGTGAATAATATGAAATATTCTTCCTTGTCTTTTTTGATTGATTTTAGTTTAAAGTCTATTTTGTTGGATATTAGAATAGCTACATCAGTTTGTTTCTTAGGTCTATTTGATTGGAAAAAATTTTCCCAACTTTTACTCTGAGGTGATGTCTGTCTTTAAGGTTGAGGAGTGTTTCTTGTATGCAGCAGAAGGATGGATTCTGTTTTTTATCCAATCTTCTAGCCTGTGTCTTTTTATAGGTGAGTTGAGTTCAAGTATATTAGGGGATATTAATGACCAGTGATTGCTATCTCCTGTTAATTTGGTTTTCATTGTTGGTGATGTTATTTTGTGTGTTTTTCCTTTCTTTTAGTATTTGCTGCTGTGAGATCATCTATTGTCTGTGTTTTTGTTGATGTAGCCAACTTTTTTTTATTGGAGTTTTCCTTTTAGTACTTTGTGTAGGGCTGGGTTTGTAACTAGTTATTGGTTAAATCTGGATTTTTCATGGAATATCTTACTTTGTCCATCTATGGTGATTGAAATTTTGCTGGGTATATTGGTCTTGTCTGTCATCCATGGTTTCTTAATGTTTGCATAACACTTGATCCGGACCTTCTGGCTTTCAATGTTTTCTTTGAGAAGGCAGGTGTAATTATGATAGGTCTGCCTTTATATATTACTTGACCTTTTTCTTTTGCAGCTTTTAATATTTGTTATTTTGCTATATTTAGTGTTTTGATCATTATGTGGCAAGGGAAATTTTTTTATCCATTCTGTTTAGTATTCTGTAAGATTCTCATGGTTTTATAGGTATGTCTTTCTTTAGGTTGTGAATATTTTCTACTGTGATTCTGTTGAATATATTCTCTGTACCTGGGAGTAATCAATATGACTGCATTTTGCCCCTTCTTTGACTTGGACCCACACCCACAAGTTTTCTGTGTCCAAAGACACCCTAATAATCTGTCTTTCTTCAGATTAACCTAAAAAAGTTCCAAATAGGATAATTAAGACTGGCAACTATCCTGAATGAATGTAAGGAATCTACAGATTCAATGCAATGCCCAGCAAAATTCTTCACAGACCTTAAAAGAATGGTATTCAACATCATATGAAAAAGCAAAAAACCCAGGATAGCCAAAAATATCCTGTACAGTAAAAGAACTACTGGAGGCATCACAAGCCCTGACTTCAAACTCTACTATAGAGCTAACATACTGAAAACAGCCTGGTATTGACATAAAAACAGACAAGAGGATTAATGGAAGTGAATTGAAGACCCATATATCTATCCACACACCTACAAATACCTAATTTTTAACAAAAAAGCACAAAATATAAAATGGAAAAAAAGAAAGCTTATTCAACAAATGATCTGGCATAACTGGATATCAACACATAGAAGAATGAACATAGACCCATATCTATCACCATACACAAAACTCAAGTATAAATGGATCAAAGTCCTCAAAACAAAGCCAGCCACACTGAACCTCATAAAAGAGAAAGTGGGAAGTACACTTGAATGCACTGGCACAGGTGACCACATCTTAAATATAACCCCAGCAGCACAGACACTGAGAGAAACAAATAAAAAATGGGACCTCCTGAAACAAAAAAGCTTCTGTAAAGCAAAGGACACAGTCAACAAGACAAAACAACAGCCTACATAATGGGGAAAGATCTTCACCAACTCCACATCAGACAGAGGTCTGATCTCCAAAATATACAAAGAACTCAAAAAATTGGTCATCAAAAGAACAATCCAATAACAAATTGGATACAGACCTAAACAGAGAACTCTCAACTTAGGAATCCAAAATGACTGAAAGACACTTAAGGAAATGCTCAATATCCTTAGCCATCAGAGAAATGCAAATCAAAACAACTCTGAAATTCCATCTTATACCTGTAAGAATGGCCAAGATCAAAAACACTGATGAAAACTTATGCTGGAGAAGATGTAGAGTAAAGGAAACACTCCTGCATTGTTGGTGGGAATGCAAGCTGCTACAGCCTCTTTGGATGTCAGTGTGGTGATATCGGGACCATGGGTCTACCCCTGCTCCTCCCACATCACTCAAGATGAATACAATTTGTGTGTTGTTATTTCAGGTGTAAAGCTAGCTGTGCAGGAGCAGGGCGGGATGAAAAAGCAGGCCTACTGGTCTCATCACTACACTTGAGGACAGTTTCTGGTCAGGCAGCTTAACAACCTGTTTGTTCCTGTACTCCCTCTGCCCTCTAGTGGTTAGTTATAGTGCCATTGTTTATTACACCTTGGGCATGTTAATTTCCCACCTGCCTTAAGGTATTCCATTGTACAACAACTAGGTATTTAAGATTTTTCCTAGGTTTGAATGAATGGCATTCAGCTGATCTCCTTTCAAATGAACCAGGTCTCTTGTGTGTTCTTTCAATCTTCAAGCCCTTGCCCAGCTCACGTACAGTACAAAGGTATACAAACTGTACCAAGAGTAATGCAGGCATTACAGTTGGAGACCCATCAGCAAGATCAGGAGTTACAGTTGGAGGCTCATCAGCGATACTGGAAAGTAAGGGACCCCTGAGAGATGGCCCTCGAATGTTGGCCAGGAGCTAAAAAGTTGATTGGTGAGGGTGGATTTAAAATGGGTGCAAATAATTCTGTTCCAGTGTTGACAGGCCAATTAACAGGCCAATTGTTAGTTCTTTTAGGCACCGGTATTAAATTGAGGCAGCACAAGAGAATATAATGACAGTTTTAGAGTTTAGTCCCTGGTTTTTACATGCAGGGGGTTTTAATATTACTGACTGGGAGCAGGTAAAGGCTGACCTTCAAAAGGCATTCAAAGAGTGAGGGCCAGAAGAATTTCCCATAGTGATATTTTCACTATGGTGCTTAGTCAGAGATGCTCTTCTCAGTGATGATGTAAAAGTAAAAGAACAATTAGATAATTGAACCTTTGAGGAGATTCAGGATGTAGAATCTGTGAGTTATATTAAGAGCTTTGAGGAGGGGCAAGTTAAGAAAACTAAAAGGGATAAGAAGAGGAAGAAGAAATTTTAGAAAAGGAGATTGCACTGATAAAAAAGAAGTCTGAAAAAGAAGAAAGGAAGGGAGCAAACAGAGATGTCTCCATGAGACCTCTGCTGCAAAATCCATTCCTTGCCACTTCAAATCCTTTTGCTGCAGCTTCCACCCCTATAAACTTAAAGGCGGAAATCTGAGAGATCCAAGATAGACTAAATAATCTATGTAGAGAAAAGCAAATTTATCCTGTTGTGGAAATTATTGGTCCATAAGGACAGAGGATCAGGCAGCATAACCTTCTGGCCTTTAAGGACACTAAGCACCTAAAAGAAGCAGTTATAGTCTATGAAACTTGTACTCCCTTCACTGTGGCTTTAATGGAATCCTTTGTGGAACTCAACCTTACACCCAGTTACTGTATGCAGCTTTGCAGGGCTTGTCTTTTGTGGGGAGATTATTCGTTATGGAGAAATGCAGGTAGCTTGCAAAAATACTACACTGAGTAATGCCACTGCAGGTTTCCCCCAGCATAGCCTTAACATGTTAACGGGTGCAGGACATTATGCTGGCTTAGCAGCACTGATTGCTTATGACTCTGCTGTTTATGCCCAGATATCTACTGTAAAGTGTGGAAAGCTTTACCTAATAAAGGAACAGGGGAAGAACTGTCTAAGGTCCTTCAAGGATACTCAGAACCTTATCCTGAGTTTGCTGACCATCTGTAATAGCTGGGAAGTCACATTTTTGGGGATGTGGACACAGATATGCCTGTCATAAATCAATTGGCCTATGAAAATGTTAACAAATACTGTTAAGAGGCTATACACCCCCATAGAAATAAGAGTTTAAATGAGTATATCCAGTTATGCAGGGACATTGATGGCACTCACGTGATGGAACAGGTTATTGTTTCTGCCCTTATAAAGAGTCTAGGTGGAGCTAGGTCAAGGAATTGTTTTCAGTGCAAGATCTGGACACATCAAAAAGAATTAGCCTACAAGTAAAGGGATGGTTAATCAGCCCAGGGGAAATCCAGGTGTTTGCCCAAAATGTCAAAAGGGGGCTCATTGTGCTGTACCCAAGTTAAGACCCCCAGAGAGACCACCAGAATCCAGTCAAGTCCAGAATGCAAAAGCAAGGTTTATTTCTTTGGGCATACAGTCCAGCTAGATGGGAGCAGTCCCAAAATGTGATGCAGCACAGTAGGGAGAGCTCCCATTCCTCATTTGGGGTTGACATATGTAGGCAAAATCCACATGCCAGGTTTACTCAGGGTCAAGGGGGGTTGGTTTTGCTATATCCAGGGGGGAGACTACTTCTGCACACCCTCTTTCACCTCTAAACAGCTACTTTTGCTTTTGTGCATGCCCTCTGCCCTCCGCCCAAAAAGTTACATCTGCCTTTGTCTAGACTACAAAGCTGGATGCCAACAGGTGGCTAGCTGCTATGAGCATTTTGTGGTTTATACTTTTGCAGAGGTTCCTGTTTTCAGCTAGCTCTTGATGTTGCAAAGTTTAACCTAGTACCTTAATTAGCTCTTGATCAAGAAAAGTTTCTTAAAATTTTCCATGTGCTTACAACTGGGTTAATGACTGTCATGGGAAAAGGTTCCAAGGCCTTTCAGATATATGAACTGATAGTTCTGTGACTGATGATAGCCTCTGTAAAGGTACAACAGCAGTATCCATATCAATACTTGGAGCATCAGCTGTTGCAGAAAGGAGTGAAACCACAAAAATTTACTCTTAGCTTAGATAAACTACAAACTTTGAATGATTTTCAAAAATTGCTTGGAAACTTCAGTTGGGTCCATCCAGTCTGGGAATTCCTAAGGGAGTCTTTTTTTGTTTGTTTGTTTGCTTGTTTGTTTGTTTTTTCGAGACAGGGTTTCTCTGAGCTTTGGAGCCTGTCCTGGAACTAGCTCTGTAGACCAGGCTGGTCTCGAACTCACAGAGATCCACCTGCCTCTGCCTCCCAAGTGCTGGGATTAAAGGCGTGCGCCACCATCGCCCGGCCTAAGGGAGTCTTAAAACCACTTTTTGACATTTTGCAGAGGCCTCAGGAAAGACAATATATTACTTTAATTGAAGAAAAGCTTGCCTCTGTTTGTATTCATTATATTGACTAAGATATCTTGAGAGCAGGTCACTGATACTGTTAAACTGACAATGGGCCAGCCTACATCAGCATTGGCTTCGCTAAATTTTTCTCTGAGTTCTCTATTTTTCATAAAACAGAAATACCTTATAATCCTCAAGAACAAGCTAATGTGGAGCATGCTCGTCTTATGCTCAAAGCTTATTTGTATAAAATAAAAAAGGGGGAATATGGTTCCACCCCAGAGACCATTTATTTTTTATTTCATACATTTAAAATTTTTTGAGTGTTGATGCTCAATCTCACACTGCTGACGGGCATCGGTTTCCAGTTTCTTCCAGGATGCCTCGTGTCAAATGGAAGAATCTAGCAGATGGCACTTGGTGTGGTCCAGATCCCATACTAGTGTGGGGAAGAAGGGCTGTTTGTGTTTTCCTGCAGGATGCTGACAGTCCAGTATGGGTACCTGAGCGTCTGCTGTGTGCTGTGGATTTTTCTGTCCAGAAGCCTGAAGACAGGACAGAGCCAAGAGATCAAATAGACACTGGTTTGTCAACTGAAGAGTTGCTGGGAACCTGAGGAGCTGGCTGTGATGGTCCAAGTGCCAAGAATTGTTCTGTACCTATCAACTCATCCCATGATAATGGCGACAATTGCTATGGCTGCCAGAGCAACGGCTACTGGATTTACCATTAGTCAGTCAGTTGTTTCTGCTAGCACAATGGATACCTTATCAGGACAGGTTGCAAATGCCTTGGCCACTCAAATTGAGCAAAATTTATAAATGAATATTGTAGTTAAATTTACAATTGGTTTTGGTTAAAGACCATTGCTAGGTTATATAATGAAAAGGCTTTTTGCTGTTATTCACGGACCCTCGAGTGCACAATTTACAAATTGGCTCTTGAGATTATTCTAGTTAACTATACCAGGGTTCCTCCCACCAGCGCTGATACCTTACTTAAAGGGCTCCAATTTCCAGGCAGACTTATTAAGGATTGAGCAGTCACAGCCTCCTTAAGGAGTGCCTATATGTGCTGGGGCATCATCTTAAAGTTTTCATGGTGCCAGAGCCAAAGGCAAACTCAGATCAATTTCATCACTTGGCGAGTCCTCCTAGCTATTGCCCTGGAGGATCTTTCAGCACAAATATGGCTGAACATGGTGATGGATGACTAGTGAACCAATGATGGGGAAGGTTTTGGGGGGACTGCCCCAACCTAAGGCAGGAAATGTGTTTTGACCTGGATGCTTTTCTATGATTGGTAAGGGATATTGCTTGATGTCCAACGCCACCTAAGACAGGCCTAGTCATATAATTTATCTAAAAGAGGAACCTGTAGGGGCCATGGGTCTATCCCTGCTGCAGGGTTTCATCTTGCGGACAGTTTCTGACCAGCCAGTTTAACAACCTATTTGTGTGTTCCCTCTTCCCACCCTGGTGGTTAGCTATAGGGTCATTGTTTACTCCACCTTGGGCATGTTAATTTCCCACCTGTCTGGGGGTATTCCATTGTACAGCAGCTAGGTATTTAATGTTTTTCTTAAGTTTGAATGAATGGCATTCTGCTGATCTCCTTCGAATGACCCAGGTCTCTTGTGTGTTCTTTTAATCTTCAGTCCCTTGCCCAGCTCACATATGGTACAGTAGCACATGAACTGTACCAAGAGTAATGCAGGCATACATGATTATTTCTCAGAAATTTGGGAAACAACCCTCCTCAAGACCCAGCAATACCACTTCTGGGTATATACTCATAGGGTGCTCAATCATACCACAAGTACATGTGCTCAACTATGTTCATAGCAGTATCTAGGTCATAGTCCGAATCTGGAAACAACCTAAATGTCTCTTGACTGAAGAATGGATAAGGTAAATGTGGTACATTTACACAATGGAGTACTACACAGCAGAAAAAAATGACAGCTTGAATTTCACGGGAAAATGGATAGAGCTAGAAAACATTGACTGTGGTAACCCAGACCCAAAAAGACAAATATAATGTGTACTTAGCCATAAGTGAATTTTAGACATAAATCAAAGAAAGAAAGCCTAAAAGATACAATCCCAGAGAACCTAGACAACAACAAGGACCATAAGAAAGATATACATGGATCTAATCTACATGAGAAGTAGAAAAAGACAAGATCTCCTGAGTAAATTGGGAGCATAAGGAACATGGGAAAGGATAGAAGGGTAGGGGAGAAGAAGGGAGGGGAGCAGAGAAAAATGTAGAGCTCAATAAAATCAAATAAAAAAAAGAAGAGTGAACTGAAGCAAGCTTTAGCTCCTGTCTCAGGCAGGGTCTGAGACTGGCTGCTACAAGCCTTACCTCTGTGGCTGTGGCTCCTTCATTCTCCACTCTGCTAAGCTATGGAGCTGCCAGACTGAGGTGACAAAATATATTTGCTATATCCTTACCCCACATTAGGTCAGCCTGACTCTCAGGCATGCATAGCAATTATAGGAATGTTTGCTAACCTGTATAGTTCTTCTCCTATCACTGTAAGGTTTGTACTCTCCAGTCAAATAGAATCACATTAAGACACAACCTTAAAAGTTAATATCCTGTCATGCTAGGCAGCAGTCACCACAGATACATCAAGGAAAGTTCTCAACTTGTGATTTTACTTTATAAACTTCCTGTTTACTCATTTGGGACTACCCCTATATTGGAGTCACAAGAATGTGTGTCCAGGGCCAGGTCTGTGTATATCAATAAAAATTTCAAATTCATAAAGAGCTCATTCTGATCACCTTCCCTTGGTAAGAGCACCTGGTTTACAACAGGACAAGGAATCTCTACCCTTTCCTCCAGAGTCCTCTACAATGTACACTTCTTGAAAGTGACTTATACAGTCTCGGGGTCATACCTGCAGATGTGTTGAATAAGAATAGTTTTGTTCAAGGTGAAATCAGGTATGCTAGGCCCATAGCTTTTACCTTGAACAGGGCAGTGTGGTCACAAGATGGGACCTAATAGATGGGTCCTTACTATGTCTTTTGATCCATTAAGGATAAAAGTGACATGGACCCTATTAATATGGTTGTCCTCTTTTGTCTTCTTTTTTTGTCTATTTGTGAATAAGGTCTAAAACTTCCATAAGCCAAAACCTTTTTCATGGAAATTAAGAAAGACAGAACTGGGTCTTTATTACGAGCTAGGGGGCTTCAGCTCCAGGTTCTTTTGTGAGCAGTGCTATGAGGACCCTGTGCCCTTCTCCCCAGAGAGTGATGAGTAACCAGACCAAGCAAGAGAATTGTCTTTATAATGGTTCTTTACTAGCAACTTCAAAATCCAATGTATCCATGGGGTTTACAATTTTAATAGGCATGAGGGATTGATAATGGGCAATACACAGGCAATTCAATATCACAGTTATCAATCCTACTAATCCTAATATGTAAAACCAATTCATAACCTTAATTTTGACTTATCACTTATCTATAAGACACTTCTTAACCTTAATACAACTTACCCATTACCTATAAAACACATCTTAACCTTAATACAACTTATCCATTAACATTTCCTAATCTTATCAATTATCCATAAGATATCTCTTAACATTTCACACACTAAACATATGTATTGACACATCTATGTTTTCTCTTAACATCTCATACATGCACTAAATAGCATTACACGACCTGGTATTCTTCAGCTTTAAAAAGGATTTTTTGGATTTCTTCAGGCTAGATGCCTGACAACACTGGGGGCTTCACAGCAGGGCTCAACTATTGACCCCATAGTCTGCATTTGGGAGATAAGGCGTTCAATGTCCTGCTCTCGGGCTGGTATTGGGTGCTGGATCAATTCTTGACCGCATAGTCTGTGGCCTGGTGCTAGTCTATCTCGGAATGCAGGGCCTTTGGACTCTGCTTTTTGGGTGACCGAGTCTCGGGAGACAGGCTTTTAGTTCTCTGCTCTCGAGATAGCAAAGCATTCTGCCTGCTTCTCGAGTCATGAGGTGAAGCTCTGCTCTTGAGATGGCAAAGCATTAAATGTTTCGACAAGGCATTAAATATTTCTGTTTTCGGAAGGTAGGCTTTGAGGATCTCACTCTACAAGACTCAGTGCCCAGGCCATCATAAGAAGTGAGATAACTGCCCTGCTTCTGCCCTCTCTTTTTATGCCAGTTTGAAACTGCCTCTCGTTTGATCCTTCTGATAACCAGATGTTTTAAGTTATCAGTATCGACTGGCCACAAAAGCTTGGAGGTCCTTCTCACGTGGCAAGACTACTTCTTTACCAAGATTTCTGGGTGCAGCCTCCCCATCTGGCAGTGCCAGATAGGTGTGGCAGCCTTCAAGTGGGCAAAATGTTCTCTTAATATTTCACCTTAGTAATTTCCCACACCACACACAAGAAGACATGCTTTTACTCTACACCAAGTTGCATTCATTCTTATTCCATAAATTTCCTGCTCTATCTACACTACAGATTTCCCTTTATTTATTCATTCAGAGGAATCTGTTTTCATGCTCATTACTGTCTTCATAGATAATCTAGATCCAACCCACCTTCCAGGATGATTTATGTAAAACAATGTACCCAGAGGCTACTAGATGATTGTTTGCTTGCTTCTGTGGAGAAACATGCCCTTTGGGGCTGTGGGTCCATTGGTGAAGAAAAAGAACTCTGATTTATCTAGAACTATGCCTTCCTGGCTTACTCTCTTCTCCCCTACTTTTCAGCTGCCAGAAGCCAGGTAAATACCACTGTGCTGGATGGCATTGTGTAGCAGTCATTTTGGGGATACATCCATCCTTTTATAGTCTTGTAAATAAAATCATCATCACCTTCCTTTGGTCACAGGGAATGCAATCCCATATATGTAAAAGTTAGGACTTAGCAGGAAGACATAGATCATTATTGGGAAACTGGTGGAGTCGGCGAAGTCAGGTTATACCTAAAAGGCCCAGACACAGTCAGTATTTACTATCCAAAAGAAATCTGTGCCTAGAGTCATCCAAACCATTAGCCCAAATCAACTCATGTAGTTAGTTACCTCTAGAATATGAGCCCTTAAAACTCCAATTTTGATGTGGGATTCCCCTCTGTATGTTGTGAATATGTTTTATTGCCTTTGGTTAATAAACAAGCTTCTTTCTGCCAGTGGAGTAAAGTCAGGCAGAGATTCTGAACAGAGATATAAAGAGAAGGAAGGCAGAGTCAAGAAGATGCCACATAGCTGCCAGATGAGACAGATGCTGGAAACTTGCTTGTATGCCATGACCTCATGGTGATGTACTGATTAATACAAATGGGTCAATTCACGATATAAGAGCTAGCTAGAAAGACGATTAAGCTGTTGACCAAGCAGTGATTTAATTAATACAGTTTCTGTGTAATTATTTTGGGTCTGGGTTGCCAGAAACAAATAAGCAACCCCAGCCAACACAATTTCATGTTAATTCTGTTGTTAATCTCAAAGATAAAGGTCCAGAAGACAATGGAATTCAGCCCCTTTGCTTTCAGCATGCTGAAAGAGTATATCAGTTCCTTAACCATTCCCAACTGGACATAGGTCAAGACCACTGGCTGTTCTTGGACCCTACGTTGGGAATGCAACTTATCAAACAATAAGCTCAACTTTCAACCTTAACAACTGTAAACAGTACTAACTTAAGCTCACCCTGTGGGATGTCCAGGGAAAAGATGGCTATTTAATGCCATCAAGAATATATTCCCTATATATTCCTCCTTATGTATATTGCTATAGTGATACAAATCAGAATAATCCCAGGATTGAATCTCCTCTTTATGAGACAAGGAGGTCTCTGTACTGCCCTGGAAACAGTAAGTTGCTTCTATGACAATCATTCAGGAATACTTAGAAAAAGTGCTAAGGAGATGATCTAACCCCTTACACATAAGTGAATCTATGAGTTCACTGATGCCCGTAGAACAAATGGTGAATGTAACAGGTCCTCAGATTTTAGTAGGTCACCAGGCTTTAGTACAACTGATTCAATAAAGGAAGTACTATCCAGGCAAGTAGATAGCACTCCCTGCCAAACCAAGACCTAATTCATCAACATTCATAGTTCTGGGAAAGTCTTTAAGTGTACTATCCTGGTTTTGTCTTTTGTAGTTGGCTTCTGGTATACTACTAGAGGAAAAAGATGGAAAAAAAAACCCAGACACAAAGCCTCTGATCTACAATGGTGATCAGCCTTTAAGATAAACAGGTGCAATAGTGCTGCAAAGTTGTGGGAGCAACCAAGTGACGGCTATCAAATCGGATTTAAAGCCTACTCCACGAGATGGAACACAGACCTGACACTTCATGTGGCCAAAATTCTGGGACAAGATAAGTCATGAACCTGTGGAAAAGTCAAATACTGCTGTTCTGCTAAAGGAACACAGCAATAAAGTGGCTCCTAATAACATTCTGCTATACTCATAGATCAGTATCTTTCTCAACCATCATCAGACAAGATTCAGCCTGATGTTAATGGGAACAAATAACAGAGACTCAGAGCAGGACCATGTTCAGTCAGTAAGGGGCCTTGGAACACTCAACACTAAATGGAATGTTTCCATCAAATCCCGTTCCTCATGGCTCCATGAACTCTCCAGAAGAGAAGGCAGAAAGATTGTAAGCGCCAGTGGGGATGGAGATACCAAAGAAAAAGACCTTGTAGATACAACAGGACTGATGCACATAGGAGCTGAGAGACTTGAGCAGCACGACAGGGCCTGTATAGGTCGAAGTCAGATGAAGGTGCCACAGCTGAGAGTAGAAGGGAGCACAAGCTGTAATACCTAATCCAGAGGCTATCTACAATTGACATCCACTTCCAAAGAAAAAACTATTTTTCTCAATTGATCTCACTGGGTACACAAATCACACTTAAGGTTAGGTCCTATACCCAACAGTAGTCGGCCTAAAGAAAATAAACTCAAAATATACTGGAGATATTTTTGTGTCATAGTTGTTTACCTGAAATTTTTTTTAAGTTTGAAGGTCTTTGGGTTATATATTACAGTTTCTGGTTTTGTGTTTTTATGTAATTTCTGTGTGTGTAAATGTGTTATCTTTTATCTACACATGTTTCTTGTGTTTTGGGATCTTCTTCTGTTTTCTTTTATTTCTTTGTTCAATTATGGCTTGTTTGTTTTTATTTTGTTATTAAATTAAATTAATTAAAATGTTTTTTATGTTTTTGTTTGTTTTCTAATGAGAGAGAGAAAGAAAGGGTGTGGATTTGGGTGACTGGGAAGATGGGGGAATCTGGAGGAGGGAACCATAATTAGAATATATTTTATGAAAAAAATCCATTTATAATAAAAAAAGAAAATAGATAATAATTAAAAGAAAATTGTTAAAAGAATTTCAATTTAAATAAACTCTAAAATATTTTCAAGATTATAATATAATTATATTTCTCCCTTCCCTATACTCACTCTAAACCCTCCTACAAATGCACTGTCTTTTTACCCTCTTTCAAATTCATGGTCTATTGTGCATTAAATGTTATTCGTGCAAGTAGACATATATTTCTAAATAGAACCTGCTCAGTCCGTATAATGTCATTTGCATGTTGTTTTCAGAACTGATCATTTGGCACCAGATAAACAATTACTGTGATCTTCCCCTTTAACATCCCTTAACTGTAGTTCTTTGTGTGGGTTGAGTCTCAATTGACTATTCTATTAGGAACATTTACAGGATTTACTCTCAACACATATAAGTTTGTTATTAATGCTCATGCACTGGATAGTTTCTATCACCTTTCTATTTCTTCCTTTTCAGAGACACACTTCCATCCTCCAAAAAGCAAAACATGTTTCCATCAATTTTACCATAAACCGTGAGGCAGCACCTTCCCCAGGAGTCTATTTCTATTCTTCTTAGATAGAGTGAGTAGCTGTAAACTTAAGAGACAAGCACATCCCAGCTTTTCGTAGCAGACCAGAGAATTTACTGTGGTTGTTCAAGTACCCTTGGGTCCATGCATTTTAAAAAAGTCCTAGACAAAAATGTGGGTGATCACTCATAAATAGTATGTTTAAAAGATACAAAGAGCTAGCAAAATGCCATGAAAATTATAAACTAGAGTTTACCTCTGCCTCATTGCCCTAAGACCTTCTGCTTTTGACAACCTGACATGATAGAAAAAATAGATGAGTGAGGGACATAAAGGACAGTGTTTTCTATTGTTTTTATTGAGCTATACATTGTTTCCTCTCCTCTTCCTTCCTCTCTCCTCCCCTTCAACACTCTGCCATGACCCCATGCTCTGAATTTAGCCAGGAGATCTAGTCTTTTTCTACTTCCCATGTAGCTTAGATCCATGTATGTCTCTCTTAGGGTCCTCATTGTTGTCTAGGTTCTCTGGGATTGTAAATTGTAAGCTGTTTTTTTTAATGTCTAAAAGTCACTTTTGAGTGAATACATTTGATATCTGAAGGACAGTGTTTTATGAGGCAAAAGGGCCACAGGTTTTAGAGCAAAACAAGACCACGTTCAACATGACCTTTGGAGCCTGATGGTTGTTTAAATTCATGCATGTGTAGTTACAAGAGTAATGGTCCCTAACACACAATTTCCCTAACCTCCTATCCTGTATATAGGCCATCTTACATAGCAAAATTCACTTTTCAAATGTGATTGAAGACCTCGATTTGGAGAGATTTTTCTGAATCAAGTATATGTTCTAACTTAATCGTGGGGTTCCTCAATAGGAAAGATGGCATAAGATAAAAAGTTAAAGCAGATATACTCTTGGCTCTGAAAATAGAGGAAGAGGCTCTTGCCCTGGAAAACAGGTAGTCTCTTGCGACAGTTAGGCCAAGGAAGAGTTTGCCCTTAACCCTAAAAAAGGAACATGGCCCTATTATAAATTTTAGTTCAAAGAGATCTCTTTTGATTCTCTGGTCTTCAGACTTCTAATAAAGACTCATGTTGTTGTTTTAAGCTTACTTATACATTTTAAAGATTTTAAATTTTTTTTTTTTTTTAGTTTTTCGAGACAGGGTTTCTCTGTGGCTTTGGAGCCTGTCCTGGAACTAGCTTTGT
>NW_004949144.1:2876830-2900439 GCF_000317375.1 Microtus ochrogaster
GAGTGCTGGGATTAAAGGCGTGCGCCACCATCGCCCAGCCAAGATTTTAAAATTTTATATCCATGTGTATAATTGCTTGCCTGTGTGTATGTATGTACATCATGTACATACCTGGTGCCTACAGAGGTCAGAAGAGGACACTTGATCACCTGACACTTGAGTTAGGGATGGTTACAGGTCTCCATGGAGTGTTAGGAATCAAATTTGAGTCTTCCATAAGAGCAATCAGTCCTCTTAACCAGTGAGGCATCTCTCCAGCCCCTCAGTAGGATTTTGCTATTGAATTAGAGCACTAATATAAAAGTGGTTTTGTTTGTTGCTGTGGTTTTTTTTTTTTTTTTTTTTTTTTTTTTAGACAGGATTTCACTATGTAGCCCTGGCTGGCTTAGAACTTTTTATGTAGACAATGTTAGCCTCAAACTCACATAGATCTTCTTGATTCTGTCAACTAGTTACTAGGGTTAAAGATGTGCATGACTACAACCAACCTATAAAGCTTTTGTAATGTGGCTTTGTATGTCTCCCGAAATATAAGCAATAACTTCATCTAAACAATGCTGGCCACAGAAAACACTATGAACACAAAGTACCTGAGTGTCAGGGTTCACTCCTGCTGTCCTTCATACAGAAGCACACATTCAGTCTATCACTATTTAGGAAAACAGCAAAATTCAAATTTCATTTCCTTCAACTGGTGGTGAATTAATTATGAGAATGTTTTGAATAGTTGTCACCAATGGGTGGCAGCAGTGTCACTAAGTAGCACTAAGTAGCTATAGTCTAGTGAAGATTATTACTATTCTTTTCATTTTAAACTCCATAATGAAAGGGTAGAAAAATAGGACAGTAAGCATTTACTGAGCTTGGTGAGGTATATTCACAGACAAGATATCCAGTAATATAGTCATCCACTGTCCTACTTTATATGTGAACAAGCACTGTAACAGGGGCTACAAAATTTATCAAGATACTGAAATATTAATAAGGCAATTTATATTTTCTTGGTATGCGACTTAGAAGTCAGTTTGTGCATAAATGCTATACCAGCTGTGCTTACAACATCAATCAAACTTTTTCTGTGAATTAATATTGTAGTGTTGTTGTTTCCTCTGGGAAATGTTACATCCTTAAGAGAAACTAGAAAGACAGGAATTTAAACAACTCAAAACAGCTCCAGGAATTCTCTGACACTAGCAGATTCACTAGCCCCCTTCCTCCCCAAGAGTGTATATACAGTAAGTGACTGCTGGGAGTCATTGTCAGACAAGCCCTGCTGCCTGGAAGAAGCAGAGACCAGCAGGATTGCCTACAAGAGGCACAGACCATCTGAGGCCCTGGAAAGGACATTGTGGTGATTTGGATGAGAATGGCTTCCTTCCATAGGCTCATATATTTGAATACTTGGTCCACATTTGGTGTATCTGTTTGGAGAAGATAATGAAATATGGCCTTGGTAGAAGAGGTGTGCCCTTTTTGGAGAGGTGGCCTTGTTGGAGGAGGTATGACCTGTTTGCAGGAGTTGTGTCACTGGAGTTAAAGTTTCAAATGTCCACACTGTCCCAGGTCATCTATCTCTTTTTGCCTCACGGTTGCTGTATCGACATGTGAGCCATTGTTCTCACACCATTTCTGCCTGCCTGCTGCCATGCTGCCTACCATGATGGTCATCACTTCATCATCTGAAATGTTAAGCAAGATCCTCACAACTTCTTTCTTTTACAAGTTATATTGGTCATTCTGTTATTTCACAGCAATAGAAAAGCAATCAAGGTAGGCACTCTCCGAACTGATGAGCTGTCTGCAGGTTGTGCAGTGTATCCCAGTTGTCTAGCTTTTGGGAACTGCCGCCCATGCTGGAGTGGGCTTTGCTGCATCTGTCTTTGAATCAACTTTGATCTTGTAAGTAGCTTTCCACATTATTCTTATAAGGAACCCAAATAAAACTCATTGGTTCACCAAGTTGAACTTTGGTGATATCTGTATTTTGGTCCATCAAGTGCTCCTTCTCTGGAGTTAGTAGATTTGTGTCTTGTATTTCTCCAGGAAAATTGAGCACATGCCAACCACACATAGTTTAATGATATAAGGCCTTTGTTTCTCTGAGTTTTTGTAGGAAAATAGCTTCTTTCAATCACTGTCATGAAAACTTACCTTCCTAGCACATACACAATTTGAACATTTGTCCTAGACACATTGTTCTCTGAGAACATTTTATTAGTTTACTGGAAATAAAATGGACGGCAAAAGAAAAAGGGTTAAATGAAGTTGAAGCAGAACACTGAGAAACATGTTTTCTTGAATGAAATATGCTGGTATTAAAAACAAAACAAAACAAAAAACAGGCTAAGCCCAGTGGTGGTGGCACATAACTATAAACCCAGCACTTGGGAGGCAGAGGAAGGCAGATCTCTGAGTTTGTCTACAAAGCAAAGTTCAGGACAGTCAAGGCTACACACAGAAATTTTGTTTTGGAAAACAAAACAAAAGAAAGAAAAAGGAAAGAAAGAAAAACAATAACAAAAAGTAAAAATATATACTCAAAAAAGCAGTCTACTACAAAAAAACAAATAAATATTTTATTTATTTTCCTGACTTATTTGTGATATGTATATGTACAGCACAAGTCTGAAGGCCATAGGAGAAACTTTCTGTGGAAGCTTTTCTGCTTCTAACATGTGGGTTCAGGTGTCAAAATCAAGTTACCAATTTTAGTGGCAGGTACATTTTACCTTCAGAGTCATATCACTGTTCATGAACAAATATTTTAATAAAGAGTAAAGATATTTCCTGTGTGGTAATACATAGCTCCAATTACAGCCATTTGGGAATAACAAAGCAGCCTTGTTACAAAACAAAATTTACAAGAAGGGATGATGGTAAATATGAGAAGTACAGTGTTTGCCTAGCATGCCTGAGAAGGTTTAAACTATGTATCAACAAAGTAAGAAGACAGAGTTAACAGAAGAGATGCTTGTGACCTGTTATTTCGTCCTTTTTGGGACTCATCAGTACAGTATAGCATATGATCAAGTAAAATATTTAGTTCCCAAAATATTAAAAATGTTTAAATCATTGCAAGATTAGGAATCAATTGTTTTAAGGAGGTTCAGTAATTTAGCATTCTTGTACATGAAACTCCCAAAAAAGTTTAATTAGAAAGCTAAATTGACATTTTCTAATAATATATTCTTAGTCTATTTGAATTAAAAAAGAACACTGATAAGTAAAAATTAAAAACATTTTGACAATGGTATTAAATCACAGAATGTGGTCTTGTCTAGATCGCCCTTCATAATGGTCATTGAATTTTGTAAAAGAATGATGATCTTATTTACAATAGTATTTGGAGACTTTACACCAGTTATCATCTCTATTGTGGTTATTGAATCATTTCCATGGGCTTAGTCATCCCACATTTTTAGGTTCCATCTTTTCAATACATAAACCAATTTAAAAAAAATCATATCTGCTCCTAAAGGTTAAGCTCACTAATACAGATATGATTGTATTTTAAGTTTCATTTTAAGGTATGAATACTAACTCATATCCAAACACCTATTTTAATTTAAAATCATTCACACTCACTTCCCTTATGTTTGATCCTCTGAGTTTTCATTTTTGTGTCAACACATATTATTGAAGGATTTTGATGATTTTAGTAGATCATGGGTGGAGTTGCAACTGTAGATAACAGGTCACAGAGCATCTGTTTATCAGGCATGCTTTGGCACATTTCCTATCCTGGGTTTAAAATTTCTGGGCATTGTAAAGTATATTTGCTGTACTTGCTACAAATCCACTTCTTAGGTGTGTAGTTTTTGGCACTGCTGATCCCACTGTCATTCAGGTAAGCATATTCTCTGCTTCCTTGGGTGAGAACCCTAAAGCAAAAAACAGACAAAAAAATTTCCATACAAGCCATATTACATTCAAACACCTGAACTAGTTTTGCACCTGGGAACTTTTACATGCTCAGGGTTTGACTTGAACACCACACTTTGGTCGTTTGCTCGTGTTGAGTCTTATATCATTTGCAAAGGCATTTGACTGGCTCTTTTTGTCATGTTCAAATGCACTGCTGCCGTCCATGAGTGGCATCAGTTCTGCAGTGGTTTCCTGGGGTTTCAGAGCTCTAACTGCCCATCCTACCTTCTATCTACTTCTCATGAGAGTGTCTATTGTCCAGGAAATTTTTTTTACTTTATTTTTATTATTTATTTATTTATTTTTACTTTTTTTTTCAAGGAAAAGTTTTGATTTGTGATGGAGCAGACAATATCTAGCCCAGGTGCCATCATCATGGTAAAGATTTTGAGTGAAATCACACTAAGAAAATGCTTTGAAACTTATGGTAATAAGTGGGAGAACATTCAAAGGATTTAAATTTGTAGGAATGTGGAAGTTGTTTGAATTTGGCTCTGCACGCAAGCACACACCCTACCTCTGGGCCACTCCTCCACTTAGAAGATTTGTATTTCTTTCTTTTCAGTGCAGTTGGAGTCACATGGCACAATTATCAATCTCTTATAGGCACAAGAAACACACTTCACAACAAATGATCACAGTAAAAGGAAAAGCAATCTAAAAAACATACAAGTTGTTATATTCAGTGTTGTCTGTCCATGTCCAAGGGTGCTCTGATGACTCTCTGTGAAGGCCGATCCAGTGGTCAGAAGCTCCCTTGTATCTCTTCAGGAAATTCTGTCGTAAAACATAGAAAACAAATGCATGTGTCTCTCAGCTTCAGGTGACCACTGAGTATCTCTAATCTACAGCCTATTCTAGGGATGGCAGCTAAGGATCATTGATTTTGGAGCTACAATAATTTCCAGTTCTCAGAGGATATATTTTACACTCATAACCTAAAACACATTGCTGGCCACCTATTCCCTGGTGACTGGGAAAGTCCCTTATTAAGAATATCCTTACAGCTTTTAACAGTTGCCATATTCAGTATGCAAAACCTGATAGTTTCAAGGAATACTTACACGACAACCAGGTATATCAGGTTTTACATGAGCACTATATTAGAGTATGTCTTTGGAATGTCTTGGTGCCCAAACTAGAAGCAATAGCATCAGCAATTGGCACCACACTACTAATGTGCTCCCCTTATGCCCCAACTGCCTGAGGTGGGATTCTTCCTTTAAGATCTCTATATTAAGACAATGCATATTCAATAGAACAAACAACAAACCAATTCATGATCCTTTCTTACCAGTTCCTCAAGGCTATCATATAGAGCAAGATGGGCCTCTAGTGCCATGCAGTAGGTCTGACTGAATGTCCAATTTCTTACATCTTCAGAAAAGTAAAAACATTTGTTTCCAAATCCAATCCAGTCATTTGGGCATGTGGAATAGTAAGGTCCAGATCCTGAAATGGCTGTGTTTTCTTTGCTCACTAAAATGCACACAGTGTCATGAATAAGACATTTGCTTATAAAGACTGCTGGATTAATCTAATCTATATATTTTGAAAATGTCTTGACTTGAAAATTTAAGTCAAAAGATATTTATTTTGGAGAAGAGGCTTTCCTTTTGTTTACACAGGAAATGAAAGGCTGTGGATTCATTCTGGGTTAAAAAATAAAGTTTGATCAAGGAAGACCCCTGAAAAATATTCGGAGGGAACTAATGGCCCAGATGATCCAACATTTCAGAGCACCTCGGTTGCAGTTTCCTCTGAGTTCTGCATCCAGAACAGCCTCAAGATGCCTGGCTGAGATGACTCATCCTCATAAAGTACTCCAGTTAGGACTTGACCATAATCCTAAATTTTCTTTGGGTCCTCATAAAATTATCAGCACCTTTCTACAAATTGGAACTCTTTGTTTAGAGTATTGATTACTAGTTGTTAGGAATAATGGTCGGAAAAAGCTAAGTAAAGGAGATTAGATTCAGAGATCTTATAAAGAAAAAAGGGGGAATACTGTGTGATAATGCTCTTGTACACTATAAAGATTTGTCCCTCATGATAGTTTAATAAAACTCTGATTGGCCAGTAACCAGCCAAGAAGTCTAGGTGGGGTGGAATTCTGGGAAGAAGAAATGCAGAAAATCAGTCACCAGCCAGATGCAAAGGGAACAAGATGACAATGCCTTAATGAAAAAGGCAACAAGCCACATGGCTAAACATAGACAAGAACTGTGAGTTAATAAACCAGAGCTATAGGCAAAACACTTTATAATTAATTTAAGCCTCTGTGTTTTTCTTTGGTACTGAATGGCTGTGGGACTGAGTCGGACAGAAGCTTTCATGTCTACTTTCCTTTACTTCCTATTGCAAATAGGGAACAATAAACATGGATTTGCAAGTAACCCTGTGATAGGTTCTTTTTTTCTTCTTTTATTCTTGACAAAAGAAAGAAAATTCCTCACTTATCTGGATTTCACTATAAGTAAATTCCAGCCTATAAAACATGGCATGGACAAAATAGCTTTTTCGATATTTAAATTTTGGTAGCGGGTTTCCTATAATTCTACACAATTAAATGTATATAAACATATGCTGGCTTTTGTTAGAGCCAATCAGAATGGCTATCAGTAAGAAATCTGACAACAATGCTGGGCTGTAGTGACATGACTTTAATTTCAGTGTTTGAGAGGCAGAGACATGCAGATTTCTGTGAGTTCAAGGCCAACTTGTTTAGAAGCTTATGCAGAAATAAGGACACTTATTTACTGCTCGTAGAAGTACAAACTGATACAGCCAATATGGAGGTTCCTTAGAAAACTAAAAATTAAACTTGCCATGTGACTAAGATTTGCCACTCCTGGACACAGAAGAAGCAACCCCCATATCCTACCACAGAAAATTGTAATCCATATTTATTGGTCCCCTATTCACAATAGTAAGAAAATGTACCTGACCTACATGTCCATCAACTGATGAATGCAACTAATGAAAATGTGTTACATGGAAAAACAGAATGTTATTCAACTATAAAGGAAAATGAAATTTTCAGGAAAGTGGATGGACTATTAAAGTATAATACCAAGTGATGTCACTCAAACTGAAGAAGAAAGAGATCCCATGTACTCTGTCATATGCAATCCCAGTCTGTGACATACAGTATAAACAAGTGTGAGGGTGGCTATGGTACAATACTTAGAGAACAGAACAAGGAAGACTGGTGTAGGGTGACAAGGAAAGATGGGATGCAGCCAAGGGCCCATTGTAACATGAAGGGGCCTGCTTGTTGGGGTTTCTGTCCTGCCCAGTTTCCCACAGCCGGAAAGCCCCAAAGAAAATCACACAGAGTCTACACTAAGTTATAAACTGATTGGCCCATTAGCTCAGTCTTCTAATTAGTTCTTGTAGCTTATATTAACCCATTGTTCTTATCTATGCTAGCCACATGGCTCTGTACCTTTCACAGCAGGGCAGGTCACATGTTGCTTCTTCAGTGGTCTGGGTTAGACTGGGAGGAATGGGCTTTCTCCTTCCCAGAATTCTCCTGTTCTCATCACCCTGCCTCTGCTTCCTGTCTGGTTGACCTGCCTATACTTCCTGCCTGGCCAATCAGCATTTATTTAAAACATGATTGACAGAATACAGAGAATTCTTCCACACCAGCCCATAAGCCATGAAAAGGGTTATAAAAATAATAGTTTTTATAGTTTCAATTCTGACAGCTTTTCTTATTTTTGGAGATGATAAGATAAAAATGTAACTGACAGTGAAAGTCTAAAACCATAACCAAAGCTCCATGGCTTCAGAATGGATATTCTAACTCTGTGGAATGTCAATGAGATACATTGGGTTTGGGACCTGGCAAGTCTTTGAGCAGTGATTTTAATGCAGCTCTGTGATATGTTTGTCTGTGAGTCTATAATAATAAAGTGATCATGTCTATATATGTCTATGTGTGTACACGTATGTGTGTGTGAATGTGTGTGTGTGTGTGTGTATGTGTATGAAAGATTCTCTGAATGTAGCAAGGGTTCAAAGGACAGCTTAAAAGAATAACAGACATTTTTTGTCACACATTTACTATTTTCTTCCATTAACAAATCAGAAGGAATCTGCCACTCTTTCAAAGGTCTAGTCAGTTTCAAGAAAAAAAGAAAAAGATCTTTGAAGTGAAATATCAAATACTGGAAATGACCTTCTCTAATTATTTTTAGAAAATGGACTTTGTTATAGTTGTTCCCAGTTCTCATACTCAGTACCAAGAGCTTTCAATGAAAGGGACAAATGGAACGGACAGTAAAGGTTACTATCATTTCTTCTTATCTGACTTTTTTCTGAACTATATAGTTTAGGTTGTACTGACCAAGACTTGTCGGGCAATGTTTGTTCTGTTTAGACATGTGTGTTACTCCTTAGTGTGGTTAAACTTGATTTCATAAAATAACATCAGATGGTGGTGGTGCACACCTTATATCTCAGCAATTGAGATTCAGAGGCAGGTGGCTCTCCAAGTTTAAGGCCAGTCTTGTTCCCAGTGAGAAACTCTGTCTCATAAGGTGATGGATGGAGATAGAGACAGAGACCCACACTGGAGACTGGACTGAGCTCCCAAGGTCCCAATGAGGAACAGAAGGAGGGAGAACATGATCAAGGAAGTCAGGACCACGAGGGGTGCACCCACTCACTGAGACAGTGGGGCTGATCTATTGGGAGCTCACCAAGGCCAGCTGGACTGTGACTGAAAAAGCATGGGATAAAACCGGACTCTCTGAACATGGCGGACAATGAGGGCTGATGAGAAGCCAAGGACAATGGCACTGATCCTACTTCATGTTCTGGCTTTGTGGGAGCCTAGCCAGTTTGGATGTTCACCTTCCTAGACCTGGATGAAGGGGGGAGGACCTTGGACTTTCCACAGTGCAAGGAACCCTGACTGCTCTTCGGACTGGAGAGGGAGGGGAAGAGGAGTGGGGGGGAGGGGGAGAGGCGGGAGGAGAGGGAGGGAAATGGGAGGCTGGGAGGAGGCGGAAATTTTTTTCAATAAAAAATATATATTTATATCATGGAATATTTAATCCAGTTATTGCAACAATTTTATACAATATTTTATCACAATATTCAGAACAGTCTACAACTAAAAGCTTAGGAATCATATTTTGGAACTTTGTATTTGATACTTTCAGACAGTTGTTGAAGATGTTAACATAAACCATGGGTTATGGGGGTTCTGTACCTTCCCCCACCATATTATTCTTCACTACCCTCACTTCTGTCAGCTGCAGCAAGCTTCTTGAGGGTTCTCCTTTGAGTTTTCTTCTCTTTGGTCTCTGCCTTGAATAGTTCCCCCAGGTGCACACATGTCTCCTCCATCTCTGTCTAGAGGTTGCATAATATCATCTTTCCAGGGAGACTGAGCCTGGTCTCCTGTGTACACCACGGCCTGTGCTGATCCCTCTCTGCATTTTCCTGCTAGACCCTAAGTTTCCAGAGAAGAGGAATTGAGGAATTTCCAGTGTGTTTAACTAGAGCCCTTCCCACATTGCCTGGCTCACAATGATCAATAAGTATAACTGACAATGTGAATGTAGACAGACGTTTCAGAATTTGAAGAATGTGTCACTTACCTGACAAAGCAATCACGAGTGCAATTACAGCTACAGTGAGAACCATGATCACTACATAGCAGCAGTAAAGCTTAACAGGAGACTCGGGGGAGACATTTCTGAGACATTTTCCTTGGAGCTTTTTACCTGAAACTATAAATATGAGAACATCAAGCTCAATACTCTTTGGGTAAAAGATACATTTATCCAGAATCAACTGTATATTTGGCTTGTATTCTTCCCCTGGAAATGCCCCTCTCAAAAGGTCCTGGTCCACAAATGATGTCTTTGGCCCATAGAAGGCTAGAGAAATGGAAAACAGAGTTTTCCCCAAGGAGTTTTCCAGTTGACCAGTGAAGAAGCAAGAAACAGAAATAGTGAAGATCAACATGAAAAAGAAACAATGTAACACTACCCATAGGTTAGGTTTATTTTTGTAAGAAGAGACCTGGTTAGAACTGAGGGAATAATAATAATAATAATAATAATAATAACAACAACAGTAATAACAACAATTAAAATCAGTGTGCCAGATGGAGTAGCACAGTATTGTGGTTCTTGTGGAGGCCTAAGAGTAAGAAGTTCAAGTGGAACCCTGAAACGCAGCCTGCTAATACACAGAGAGAACCAAGAAGTGAGTGACCACCCACCTGGTGGGACACCCCACTCTCTAGTCCCTCCACACTGTGGCAAAACCCTAGGCCCCTACCCCACCTAAACTGGTTTCTCTAGCCAGCCAGCAGGCAAAGTGGACCAAAAAAAGAAATTCCCGTTGCCATGTAATAATCAAAATATAAAACATACAGCCCAAAGAAAGAATTTAAAGAGCTGCAAAGGAAAGTGGTCAAGTAACATATGAAGGAAGACCTATCAGAATTAAAGCAGACTTCTCCATTAAAACCACAAAAGCCAGAAGGTCTTGGACAGATGAGCTACACACTAAGAGACCATAGATGCAAGCCCAGACTACTATTCCCAGCAAAGATTTCAATCATCTTCGATGGAAAAAACAAGATATTCCATGACAAAATCAGATTTAAACAATAACTATCCACAAATACAGCCCTATAGAAAGCACTAGAAGGAAAACTCTAACCCAAGGAAGCTAACAAAAGCAGAAGCAACACATAATCTCACCGGCAAACCAAAAGAAGGAAAACACACAAACACTACCACAGAAAAATAACAAGAATTAACGATCACTGGTCATTAATATCTCTTAATATCAATGGACTCAATTCACCTCTAAAAAGATGCAGGCTAAGAGAATGAATACAAAAGTAGGATCCATCCTTCTGCTGTATACAAAAAACACACCCCAATGTCAAAGACAGACATTACCTAAAGTGTTGGGAAAAGATTTTCCAATCAAAGGGACCTAAGAGAAAAGCACATGTAGCTATCCCAATTTCAAACAAAATAGACTTCAAACTAAAATCAATTAGAAGAGAGGGAGAAGGACAGTTTATACTCATAACAGGAACAATCCATCAAAATGAAGTCTCAATTCTGAACATCTATGCCACAAATGCAAGAGGACCCACATATGTAAAAGAAGCATTATTAAAACTTAAATCACACATCAAACCCCACACACTTATCATAATAGGAGACTTTGATACCCCACTCTTTCCATTGGACAGGTCAATCAGACAGAAAGTTAGGAGAGGAATAAGAGAACTAACAG
Source organism: Microtus ochrogaster (assembly GCF_000317375.1). Lineage (NCBI taxonomy): Eukaryota > Metazoa > Chordata > Mammalia > Rodentia > Cricetidae > Microtus > Microtus ochrogaster. Next base: position 2,888,036 of record NW_004949144.1, read on the forward strand.
ATGTCAGGGATCAAATGGAATTAACAGAGATGTTGTATCTTATTGAATCACCATGTTTAAAGTTATAATTTAACAACGGCACTAATCACAGAAAACCTGCAAACTCTTAGAAACTGAACAGTGCTTTATTAAACCACCTCTGGGTCAAGGAATAAATACAGTAAGAAATTAAAGACTTCCTAAAATTCAACAAAAATGAAGGTACTATGTACCCAAACCTATGGGACACTATAAAAGTGCTGCTAAGAAGAAAGTTCACAGCACCAAGTGTCTACATAAAGTGGAGAAAGCTCATACTAATGACTTAACAGCACACCTGAAAGTTCTAGAAGAAAAAGAAGCAGACTCACACAGGAGGAGTAGAAGAGAGAAAATAATCAAATTGAAGGCTGAAATCAATAAAAATAGCAACAAGGAAAACAATACAAAAAATCAATGAGACAAAGAGCTGGTTTTTTGAGAAAATAAACATGACAGACAAACCCTAATCCAAACTAATCAAAAGATAGAGAGAGAATATCCAAGTTAACAAAATCAGAAATGAAAAGGGGACATAACAACAAACACAGGAAATCCAGAGAATCATTATGTCATACTACAAAAGACTGTATACCCACAAAAGTGGGAAATGCATGTGACTATACACAGATTAATATAAATGGGTGAATTTAAGATATAAGAGCTAGCTAGAAATATGGATAAGCTAGTAGGCTAAGCAGTGTTGCAGTTAATATAGTTTCAGTGTGATGATTTCGGGTCTGGGTGGCTGGGAAACTAACAAGCAGTCTCCAACAACACATTAGCATGCCAACTTGGGGCTGACTACATCCGTGGAAAACCTGACATAAGCTAAAGTCATATGAGAATAAAGAACTTCAGGTTGTAGGCAAGACTATATTATATTTTCTTAATTAGTGACTCATGTGAAGGGGCCTGATCGAGGAAGGTCATTGGTTAATTAATAAAGAAAATGCTTGGCCCTGATAGGTTAGAACATAGGTGGGTGGAGTAAACAGAACAGAATGCTGGGAGGAAGAGGAAGCAGATGGCATGCCTGCTCCTCTCCAAGGCAGACGCCATGAAGCTCCGACCCAGGATGGACATAGGCTAGAATCTTCCCAGTAAGTGCACCTCGGGGTGCTATACACATTATTAGAAACAGGCTAGTCCAGGTGCGAGAGTTAGCCGAGAAGAGGCTAGATATAATGGGCCAAGCAGTGTTTAAAAGAATACAATTTGTGTGTTGTTATTTTGGGGCATAAGATAGCCAGGCTGCCGGGAGCCGGGCTGTGGAAAGAGGCCTGCAGCTCCCACAACAGGGGCCCAACCCCCTCTGGGGTTCTATAAGAAAGTAGGCTGAACAAGCTGTGAGGAATAAACCAATAAGCAGCCCTCCTCCATGACCTTTGTATCAGCTCCTGCCTCCAGGTTCCTGCCCTGTTTGAGCTCCTGCCTTGACTTGCTTCAATGATGAACAGTACTATCAAAGCGTAAACCAAATAAATCCTTTCATCCCCAAATTGCTTAGATCATGGTGTTTCCTCTCAGCAACAAAAATCTTAATTAATACAGCTATCTATGATACAACAAAACAAAAATCTAATTACAGACAGCATAAATAATTTTTCCCAGTGGTCCAAGCAAAGCAAGGATATCTGCTCACCACTCTATGACTCTGGAGATCCTTGACAGGACTATAGAGCAAGAATAAAAAAATAACATTTGTCCCCATAGATATAAAGTGTTGATATTCAGATGACATGGATATACCTATATATACATTTATAAGGAGTATATTCAAAGGGCTCTAAAAGTAGTGAATGAGTTTACAATACTTCAGGAAAATATGTCAGTGCACTAAATAATTTGCACTTCCATACACTAGCAATTGTTAAGTGCAAACAAATGTGTAAGGATTGCAGCTCTCACAGCACTGCCAAGCGCACAATTGTACATTCAATGGAACATGCTCACAGTCAGTTGCTGGAAGAGCAGCAAATGTTCTTAATCTTTGAATCATTTCTCCATTAAGTTTTAAAAACTCACAGTACATTTTAAGTACAATTTCTTTTGAGACACACACACAGAAAGAGACAGAGAGAGACCTGGAATATGTGCAAAAGTAAAATGAGAGAACATAATACACATAGTTGTCTTCTGACCTCTAAACGGCACCCCCTGCCCAAACTACTACCATCACCACCAAAATCCAAAACAACAATAAAGCTCCACTTAGCCCCCCTTGCAGTTTAGTTGGAGAATCTGACCACAGATAAGAGTTTTTCTGCTGGGAAATTCTGACTGCTACCCACCTGCTCTCTTTCTGTTCGCTCTCTTACCCTCCAGTTTCCTGTTAGTTTTCTCCTGACCTGTTTTTCTATTCAGACTTAAAATGCATACTTTTAATTCACAGCTCATACCGCTCATCAATCGTGCTCTGGAATCTCTTCTACTCTAGCCAGCTGTGTTCATATTGGACATGCAGTTGTTGAACTCACTGTGGATGAATCTCCAATGCATTTACTACTGCAGGGATCCATCTACCTGATGTTCTGGAGAATCAAGAGTGTGAGAGCAAAAGAGGCAAGGATGGCATAGGCTGGGTACAGAGGAGTGTCTACAGGAGGGCATAGGGAGCTTGGGGTGGGGTTTAGGTCTCTATCTTGAATGTGTTGAAGACTTCTTGTTTATATATGTTTGCAAATTTCATGGAAATGTGCAACAAAAGAATAAATTTTACTGAATATAAATAACATTTTTTTAAAATTCCAGCTGACTTTAACCACCACATTTTGCTCATATTCACAAAACTCTAAGAAAACAGAGAGTCTCAGTTTACACTAAGGAAAAATCTGACAGAGGCCTGGATGCTTAAGCTGAGGAGGACAGGAGACAGAAAAGCGTCAGACTCATTTAGAAGCAGAGGTCCCAAAGGTGAGCAGTTACAATTCTTGAAACAGGAAATGTGTTTGATTTTCTCCAGTCCAGAGGTCAGAAGTGACTAAGTTCCTGTTTCCTTTCTGCTAAGAGAGCTCCCTGCTTGGATGCTGTGCATGAGGCTGTAACTAACACTAAACATGTCTGCTGAGTAGCTTTAGAAATGGTTCCCTAGATCTTCCTAGCAGAAACACACCATATCAGTTCCTCAGGATTAGCCCATAATGTAAATAATTTGGGGGTATCTTGAGCAGGGAATATTACAGCAGCCTTTGAAGCCATTGGAGATATCAGTGCTCCCCTAAAGTGTGTTTCCTCCTCTCAGATGAACAGAATCTGCTTCTTATCCTGGGTAGACATGACACACCATTGTGTCCTCTGATAATAGTTTGTCCTGTTGGGCCTGCACTCACCTGCCAAGAGATCACCTTTTAGAAAGGCTAATCCACCTAAAACCGTGGTAAAGAGGTGGCAGGAAAAAATCTTTCTCTACTGAGATAATGTGTTTTTCCTTTCCTGAAACTCCACCCTGTGTGATCAGCTGTGGAACTGCAGCCAGCAGTCAGTGAAACTCACTGGCTTTTCTGAGTTCTAAATCAGAAAATCTGAGATATTCTGTTCTGTTTTTCTATCTCTTTAGGATGTTGGACCAAGCCAGGTTTTTTCCCTTTTTCTCTGAACCTATCTGGTTCTCTTATGGAGCTACTTGCTAAATGTGGAGTCCCCAAAGTTACTGAGTCAACATAGTAATATTCTTTGGATTTTCGCTCCTTAGAAACTTTTCAACCTTTTTTTTTTCTTTTTGACTGAACATTTAACAAAGATGTCCGTTGAATTTAATGCATACAGATTTCCATAATGGCTTTCTATTTCAATAAAGTCGATAAGCAACTTTTCCTTTAAATAGCTCCCCAAGCCTCTGAAAGTTATATATTTATTTGCATGCATATGTGGCTTTTTTTCTTACTTGCCCTTTTCTTACTTGTTTGTTTTTAAATTAAGCCCTAAATGTTTGTTATGGAAAATATGACAAATATTCAAAAATTGAAACAAGGCCTGGCGATGGTGGCGCACGCCTTTAATCCCAGCACTCGGGAGGCAGAGGCAGGTGGATCTCTGTGAGTTCGAGACCAGCCTGGTCTACAGAGCTAGTGCCAGGACAGGCTCCAAAGCCACAGAGAAACCCTGTCTCGAAAAACCAAAAAAAAAAAAAAAAATTGAAACAAATAGTATGGTAAATTCTCTGCCTAGGCTAACTTGCCTCACAGAAATATGGGGTGTGTATGTGTTTCTGTGTGGAGAAGAAGATGGTTTCAGATATGGGACTATTTGACTAAACTGAAAAACACCTACATTCCTCATTTTCCAGGAAGCCCATATTATTTCACTTAAACAAACAAGCAAGAAAACAAAATTTGAAGTAAAGGAAGAGGGAATAAAGGAATAAAAATGCAAGAATGAAACAGAGAGTTTCCAAATACAGAAGACAGCTTAACAGAAATTCCACAAGACTTCTTGTTTCCATAACTTGCATAAACCAGAAATGCCAGAGAACTTGCTGGAGTAGGGGTTCAGTTTCTAATTGCACCTCCTCTCTCCACCTTTCCTTTGAATCAACTGGATCTGCAAACCCCAGGCCCCAGTCCCACAGGGAACTTCTTCAGCTGTGCACATTGAAAGCTGTGCTGTTAAGATTTTGCTTCATTCTGGGACCTAAGGATCATATTCTACAGCTATTTCCAGTAACTCACCAGAGTGCAAATTACCAGATAGAAAGTGAGCTAGTAAACTACACACACACACACACACACACACACACACACAAACAAATAAACAAACAAAAACTAAAACCTAAAAAAGCAAATGCAATTCAATCAACAAACAAAAACCGTATCTCAGGATTTGGTAATTTATTGTTCATTTCTCTTGCCCAGAAATACTTGAGTATTTTATACTCTGATATAGTAACTAATATACCAGAGGCCTCTAAGCATTTCCACTTCTACAGACACCCACCATGATAGGATAACAGATAAGAGGTTTAGTCCCTTTCAGAGTCCTTGGCAAATCTCCTCTCTGTCTTCTATTGTGAATCAAGTTGTATTAAAATACATACCTATTTTTACCTCTTGCAGGCTGTCTGGCGTAATGAGGTCTCTCTTTAGCATACACATGGATGCTTCTTCAACCTTTGCTTCAAAGGAAGAAACTCAACTGAATTCAGCAAGAAATTTCAAACTTGAAACTCTGGGGAGGGAGAAAGAGCCTTGTAATGCTTATGTTATTGCTAATATACATTTCAGAAGCTCAGCCCAACCTGTCTGGGTGATTCATTAACCTCTCCTTATCAGTTTTGAATATGTTACCTTTGAACACATAGTTTTTTACAAAGGCAATTATGACGTAAACTTAAGTAGACTTTAAACATGATAAATGAAACTGATAAATACTTTAGAATCTGAAACTGTCCTGTACTTATCACCAATTTTTAAAGAAAAATACTGCTTTGATAAAAGTTGTTATGAATTGGAGAAAAGATTTATTTATTGTTTGTTTGTTTATATTTATTCAAACAGTCTCATGATGTAGCTCTGGCTAGGCTCAAACTCACTATATCAACACAGTTGATTCAATCTCATAGAGATCAACTTGCCTTTGTCTTCTAAATGCTATCTGTAAAGATGTAAGCTGCCACACTCAGGCTAAATATTTTAATTTTAGAACATGCTTACTCAAAGTATTTCTAGATTTGGTTATTCTGATAATATTCAGTAATTCTGATGTTTGATGAATGATTGAGGCATCTGCTGAAATGCCACTGGTCCCAGGATACATCTTTGGGTACACAAAAGGAGATCAAGTGAATTCAAATTGCAAAAGAAGTCAAACTCTCACTATTTTCAGATGATATGATAGTGTACAAAAGTGACCCCAAAAACTCTACCAGAGAACGCCTACAGCTGATAAATACCTTCTGTGATGTGACAGGATACAAGATCAACTCAAAAAAAAAAAAAAACAGTAGCCCTCCTATACATAAATGATAAAGAAGCTGAGAGGGAAATCAGAGAAACATCAACTTTCACAATAGCAACAAATAACATAAAATATTTTGGGGTAATACTAATGAAAGAAGTGAAAGACCTATTTGACAAGAACTTTGAGTCTTTGATGAAAGAAATTGAAGAAGATACCAGAAAATGAAAAGATCTCCCATGCTCTTGGATAGGAGTAATCAACATAGTAAAAATGGCAATCCTACCAAAAGCCATCTATAGATTCAATGCAATCCCAACTAAAATCTCAACACAATTCTTCACAGACCTTGAAAGAAGAATAGTCAACTTCCTATGGAAAAACAAAAACCCAAGATAGCCCAAACAATCATTTACAATAAAGGAACTTCTGGAAGCATTACCATGCCTGACATCAAGCTCTATTACAGAGCTTCAGTAATGAAAACAGCTTGGTATTGGCAGAAAAACAGAGATGTTGGCCAGTGAATTGAATTGAAGACCTGGATATTAATCTACACACCTATGAACACCTGATTTTTTACAAAGGAGCTAAAATTATACAATGGAAGAAAGCATCTTCAACAAATAGTGCTGGAATAACTGGATTTCAACCTATAGAAGAATGAAAATAGATCCATATCTATCACCATGCACAAAACTCATGTCCAAATGGATTAAAGACCTCAATATAAATCCGACCACACTGAACCTGATAGAAGAGAAAGTGGGAAGTAGACTACAACACATGGGCACAGAAGACCACTTCCTACATATAACTGCAGTAGCACAGACACTGAGAGCAACAATAAATAAATGGAACCTCTGAAAACTGAGAAACTTCTCTAAAACAAAGGACACAGTCAATAAGACAAAAAAGCAGCCCACTTAATAGGAAAAGATCTTCACCAACACCATATCAGACAGAGGATTGATCTCTAAAATATTTGAAGAACTCAAGAAATTAGACATTAAAAAATTTAAATAACCCAATTAAAAATGAGGTTTTGAACTAAACAGAGAATTCTCAACAGAGGAATCTCAAATGACCTAAAGATACTTAAGGAAATGTTCAACATCCTTAACTATCGGGGAAATGCAAATCAAAACAATTCTGAGATAACATATTACACCTGTCAGAATTTTTAAGATCAAAAACCCTAATGATAGTTTATGCTGGAGAGGATATGGAGTAAGGGGAACACTCATTCATTGCTGATGGGAATGTAAACTTGTACAGCCAGCTTGGAAATCAGTATGGCCATTTCTTAGACTATTGGGAATCAGCCTACAGGATCTAGCAAAGCCACTCTTGCTGATATACCCAAAAGATAATCAATCATACTACAAAAGCCTTTGTTCAATTACACTCATAGCAGCATTATTTGTAATAGTCTGAACCTGGAAACAACCTAGATGCCCCTTAGCTGAAGAATGGATAAAGAAAATGTGATACATTTACACATTAGAGTGCTACTCAGTGGTTAAAAAAAAAATGACATCTTGAATTTTGCCTGCAAATGGATAGAATTAGAAAATACTATCCTGAGTGAGGTAACCCAGACCCAAAAAGATGAATATGGTATGTACTCACTCATAAGTGGATACTAGCTATAAACAAAGGACATTGAGCCTATAGTTCATGATCCTAGAGAAGCGAAGTAATAAGGTGAACCCAAAGAAAAACATATATAGGCCCACCTGGAAATTGAAAACAGACAAGATTGCCTGACAAAATTGGGAGCATGGGTACATAAGGAGAAGGGAAGGTAGAAGAGGAAGGGGAGGGTTAGGAGAACTTGAGGGACTGAGATAGTTGAGATGGAGGAAGGACAGAGATGAGATGAGAGCAAGGAAAGAGACATCTTAATTGAGGGAGCCATTATAAGGTTAGCTGAAACCTAGGTCTAGGGAAATTCCCAGGAATCCACAATGATGACCCCACTTAAGACCCTAAGCACTAGAGGAGAGGGGGTTGATCTTGACTTGCCCTGTAGTCAGAATGATGATTATCTTAAATATCACCATAGAACCTTTATCCAACAACAGATGGAAACAGAGGCAAAGACCCACATCTTAAGTAGCACTGGACTGAGCTCCCAGTGTCCAGTTAAAAAATGGAAAGAATGAGAATATGGGCAAAGAGGTCAAGACCAAGATGGGTTCATCCAATGAAACAGTTTACCTAAGCTAATGGGAGCTCACAAACTCTAACTGGACTGGGAAGGAACAAGCATAGGACTAAACTAGTCCCTCTGAATGTGGTTGACAGTTGCATGGCTGGGGCAGACTGAGGGACCACTGGCAGTGGCACCAGGATTTATCTCTACTACTGCATGTACTGCCTTTTTGGGATCCTTTAATCTTCAGATGTATACTATACTATAGATATAGTAGGGAAGGCCTTGGACCTTCCCCAAAGCAATGTGTCTTATAATCTCTTAGGATTAGATGGGGGTGGGGTGGGAGTGTATGTGTGAAGGGAATGGGATGAGGGGAGGGAATGGGAATATGGATTGGTATTTTTTTTAAAGTCTAATGAATTAAAAAAGAAAAGCATTTATCATAAAAAGAATGCAATAAAGAACTAAGTACAACAGATAAGAGAGGAATAAATGCATTTGCAGTCAATGCATGATGGGAGGTGTAATATATGCTCTGTACTTGAGAACTGTATTGTGCTATATTTACCTAGTGGGATGGGCAGTGATAATAGAGAACAAAGTCCTTCTGCACTCAACAATGTAATGACTTTGCATGTGCTCTTTGCCTTATCTTTTTTTTAAAATAGAAAGCAAGAAAATTTCTAGAGACCAGCAAACACTTATTATTCTGTTTAAAAAAGAGCAATATATAGTGATGAAATAATAAATACTTGCAACTATGTTGTAAGACTTTGGCACAGCTATTAATGTTACACATAATCAAACAATGCTATAACAATTTTATTTATTTACATGTGAACAATGGTCATCTACAAAATGAAAAAAAAACTAGTATTATTTCTAACAGTCAAACCAGAAACCTAGATGTTCATTAATAGCTGAATAAAAACATACTATTTCTATTTATATGGTTTGCATACCACACATCACTTAAAAAGAACCCATTCATGCAATGTGCCAGCATGAATAACCTCAAAATCCTAATAAGAAGTGAAATACATGGAAGACAGTTTCATTTTAACAAGTTTAATACTGTGCATTTAAACACACCATAAGTATACAGTGCATAAAAAGAGCTAAAAGAAAAGAAGCTCAGAAAACAGTGGGTTGTTTAGTAAAGCTTGTCACTCCAAGAATATTGGAATACTTATTTAGGAAAAATGGGACTCAAGTCAGCCCCCAGCTCAAAATAGATTTTGTTCTTCCAATCCAAAATACTAGTGTTTCATAAGGCTGTGGCTTTACCAATCTCACCTAATAGGGAAAAGTCAAAACCTGCACCAACTTCACCTTTTCTGACTCTCAGTTGAATTCAAAATTATTTCTCACACAGCCTGTGTAATGTCTGCCTCCTCTGAAAACCTTGAGTCAGATAAGAACCCAGGTAAGAACTCAGATCTGTATATAGACTCTGTCATCATTTTTAACATTTTGTTTTGAACTGTGACCTACACTGTGGCTGATTTTCTCTTCTTATCTCAGTCTAAAGGTCAGTACATGCTATAAGGACAGAAATTACGTAGGCTAAAGCATTTCTACAGCAACGGCTGATAAGACTATGACAGGAAGGCAAGAGAGAAAAAAGAGCAAGATGACAAAGTTCTGCAGTCAGATGTTCTTGTTCTTGATAACAATAAATTACTTGTAATTGTCATGTGCTGTGAGCTCAGTGTGGTTAACTTGATAGTTACAAACACTTGCAAGAGCCAGTTGGAAGGCATCCACAGCCTATGAACTAGTCACCAAAAGCTTGATGATGACTTCACAGTAAATATTCCAAAACAAGCTTCTTAAGATCATAGTAGAAGAGAGTTAAAAATAATTTATAAAATAGAAGGCTGACCACTCTGATCTAATAGAAGTGTTGTCTAAAGTAGATAGATAGATGATAGATAGATAGATAGATAGATAGATAGATAGATAGATAGATAGACAGACAGATAGATAACAACAAAGCACTAGGAACTCAGAACATAAGAACAGGAGTTTTATTATGGCCTAATTGACCAGGGAATAGGAAATGCATACTATAGTTAATTAACCTTTCCTCACAGAGAAGAAAAAGTCAATTCGAGTTGACCCTGGCCTTCTATGGGGAAGAGGAATACTCACCTTCAGTACCAGACAGCTGTAACTATTCATCTGCTTCCACATTAAGATAGGAGGGAATACATGATGAAATAATGGAGTTCGAGGTCAAAAACAGTCAGTTTCCAAAGCCCTGAGATCTTGTGATGTGGGATTCTCTTCATTATGCTGTGAATATGTTTTATAACCATTGATTAATAAAGGAGTACTTTGGCCTATGGCAATATAGAATAGAGCTAAAAGGGACTCCTAAACTGAATGCAGGGAGAAAGAACATGGGAGTCAGGCACACACCATGTAGCTGCTGAATGATGACTCCAGAACCTTACCAGTAAGCCACAGACTCATGTGGTACACAGACTAATAGAAATGCATTAAAGCTAGCTAGGAATATGCCTGAGTCATTGGCATATTCCTAGCCAGCTGAGCCAGTGTTGTAATTAATTTAGTTTCTATATGATTATTCAAGTCTGAACAGTTGGGAAATGAATGTGCAGTCTTTATTTACATAATGGCACCCAAGTGTTTGGAGCTAATCCATATGGTAAGCCACCATTTTGATTCAGGTGCTTGTACACTTGCTCCAGGTCAGGAAGAAATTAACTGAGAGCATATCCACGTGGCTCAGACTTCCCACCTTGGCAAGCAGCAAGATTAGTTCTCCTAGGAATGCATAGGTAGGAGAACATAGCAGTTTCCTGCTGCCATACATGGAGATACTTCCAGGCTACACAATGTACTGCATGGCAGATTTAGCTTTTATGAAGACAAAAAAAGGTGTATTGCTGTGCGGTGCTTTCCAAATTTGAAGGGATGAGCATGGCTCCTACCTAGCAGTCCCACAGTTGGCAATAGATGTACTTCAACTATATTAAAAGTTCTAGAGAGGCAGAGCATCCAGGGTAGCTGTGATCACACTTCTTATCATTTAAAAAAAAATGCTCCTGGTCAGAAAAGCATTTCAGATACACAATAGGACATATTCAGACATAAAACACTGCTAAATGAGACACAATAATTTTTTTTAAGATGTATGTACACTTGGTGAGCAGAAAAAGAGTATAGACAGTTATAAAGAGAAGTAAATAGTTTTAAATAATAAGACAAAGTCTTTAAAGAAATAGTAAAAGTGATATAAAAGAGTGAAGACAGACAGATTAAAGTAATAAAGAATAAATATTAAAATTAAGAGAGTAAAAAAGCCATGTAAAGATAAAAACACAGGAAGAGTCTAGATTATATATATTATTGTGTTTTCTTTGAATTTCTTGACTGCAGTGAGACATTTGATTCTGGGGTTGCTAAGCTAAACCAACATATATATTTTAAAAGTATCTTGACTTCAAAATTAGAGTCTAAACATACGTTACTTTGGAAAAGAGATTCTGCTTTTATCTTTACAGAGAATGAGAATCTGTGGATTCCTTCCAAGCTAATGTGGTTTTATGGAACAAGATCCCCCAAAAGATTTGTATAAATCCTAAACATACTTTAACCAACAAACTACACAAAGCAGTTTGGAGAAAACTGTGCCCAAATTTCCAAAATGATTATCAATGTTTGCTTTTATTTAAAAGGGGTTGGGTATAAATGGTTAATGGATACAGTTATCTCTTTCCTTTTAAAAAATATTTAACTTTATTTATTTATATTTTATGCATGAGTACTCTGCGGGCCAAAAGAGGGCATCAAATCCTATTATAGATGGTTGTGAGCCACCATATGGATGCTGGGAAATGAACTTCAGACCTCTGGAAAAGGAACCAGTGCTTTTAACTGCTGAGCTATTTCTCAGACCTAGTTATCTCTTTCTAAAAGAAAAAAAAGTGAATATGATATAGGTATACTTTACCTTTGTATAGATTTGGTTTATTAATACAAAGTTAAGATCAATTTTGTTACATATATATTTTTAATCTTGTTTAGGGTATTATGGTTATAAAACACATTTTAAAATATAATGTATAATTAGAAATTACAGCTTAATAAATAGTCATTTATAGAAATCAAACTTGTAGTTTTACAGAAATATATTTCAGTTAGATTGATAATCTTTAACAATTCAAAGGCCTACAGAATATGGGATTTAAAATGTTTTAAGAACTTGGACTTTGAGGTCTTTAATCCATTTGGACTTGAGTTTTGTGCATGGTGATAGATATGGGTCTATTTTCATTCTTCTACAGGTTGACATCCAGTT